>NC_079164.1:9736490-9851490 GCF_947568905.1 Ostrea edulis
AATTACCTTTCGTTTCTATGTAAATATTTTATCGTCCTAGAGGTCGTCTCGGAAATTTGACCATTTCATATTGTTCGTGCCTTTGGTTATTTTTAGTGCTTTATTTATCATAAAAATATAACATACCCGATTGTGTATACTCGACTTGTTTCATTAATTATGGATATTGCTTAGTGTGTAACTAATCAATATTCATTATACTCCTAGAGGATTAAAGTACTCATTCGGTTTTCTGATAGTGTACTACTTGTCCTACTACTTGTGTATATTTTTCTATACTTCTCTCATTACAGCAGCCATTTAACTTGAATTCCTTAACAAATGTGAAAATGAGAAGCAAGTAGTGAAGCCACGATAAGCCACACCAACCGACTTGATCAGAGTTGATGCAGCACCCTCTTTGATTGCGTTCAGACTTGTTCAGACATGAGATGCGATGCTTGATATGAACCATTTTATACCCTGTCTATTTATATTCTTATTTCAGTGCAGCACCCTCTTTGATTGCGTTCAGACTTGTTCAGACTTGGAGTGTGATCTGACTCTTGTCGATTGTTTAGATGGTGATGTTTACGGAAACTGCAGAAGTAGGTACTCTGGACTATAATGATGAGTGGACTTTGGTAAATTCTGTATCATGTCATATGATGCCATTCTGATAATTGTCCGCACATTATCATCAAGACCTCATTTTAAATTTGTCAGTCTCTTGTTTCAGGTCGATTAAACTCAATGAGCACTTTGGACGAAAAGCCAAACGGTATGTTCCAGATAGTTTCACATCAGTATCCAACACACACTGTACATATTCACGTGCTCCTTCACAACAGTACCCAACACACTGTACATTTTCACGTGCGCCTTCACAGCAGTACCCAACACACTGTACATATAATGTACATTGTCACGTGCCTCTTATAATCGCCCTGCACAGACCAAATACACACTTATTGTTACTGTCATTATTTACAGTATGGTACAGGCGCGTGCTTCTATACCTGTAGCTGTTTTTGTATTATATCCTCGAGATCGGGGTGCAGAATATTTGTGGCCTGTGTGTCTCTTTGTCAATCTCTCACCAGAGGGCGTTACGCTACGCTCCACAACACCTCTGTTATCGTCTGATTTACAAGAATTTTGTAAAACAGAGCGTCTTTGAAAATAAAATAAATCTGCATCATTTTCATAAATAAAACATACATTTATGAGTTAAAAACACATTGGTAGGTATCGAAACGCTGTATTACGTTAGTGCAACCTCCATATTTATGGAACTATTTTGTCTTGTCAAATGTATTATTTCATTTTCACTTCGTAACTATGGACTCTACATTAAAAAAAACTAGCGAGATTATAATGATGAAAATCTGACATTGCACAAAGAACAGAAACGTGCCTTTCTGTTGGAGTCAAAGACGTCATTTTTTCCGTGCGAGATCATGTGGTTAGCCGAACTATTTATCAGACGATAACAGAGGTGAAAGTGAAGCTTGCGTAGCGCGCCCTCTGGTGAGAGAATGTCTCTTTGTATGTCTGTAACTAACATTGATCGAAAAACCTTGAACTTAACAAGACACAGCTAGACTTCATACTTTGTGAATTGAAAGGTCAAGGTACTTGATTGATATATATTAAGGTCACGTCTATTTCAAATTTCTCATATTTCAGCCGTCAATACGGAAACAACGTTGATAATAGCCGGAAGCGTGGGGGCGATCGCCATTGTTCTGATAGCGGCCATCATCATCTTCATCTTTGCATTCAGGTAAGTGTTTTACTACTTCAAAGCTGTGGCTTCGTCAGAAAAAAACCCTATATATGCGAGTATCTAGATTGGTAGAGGCTTAAAATAACCCGAACATTATCTACACGAGAGTCAATTTATATTCATTTCTTAAGAACGCGAACGACGATCCATTTCCAAACTTTTTAGCTCTACACTAAATCTATTGATATAAACATAATTTTTTTTTGCATATTAATTCATAAATGTTGGTGAAGATTTTTTTTTTCTCGTAATTCATTTACAATATACAACATTTCTTATGCTATATTTAATAAATGCGTGACGTTAACTCACGTGATTCGATACGCGAGAGCCTGTTCTGCTAAAACTAAATACTAATCAATACTTAAACTTAGGTAGGCAACTGACAAATACGCTGATGCTATAAGGTTTTAACGGTCCCTTTTAAAGTCAGCATTTCTATTTATTAAATTCTACGGTCTAATTTGCAAATGCAATCTGATTGCTATCTGACGTGTTTTATACCAATTATTAGGTCATTCTTTACTAACATAATTTAACTATTTCTCCGCTTACCTGATCAAGAAAGAAAGATCACAACGGATGTGACCGGTCAACAGGAGACGCATACTCATCCCATACACCCGATTCCAACTCTGATGTTTTAGGGGTCTATATTTGCCCCACTCTTAATTCTGATTCCAGCTCTGGTCTATGTTTGCCCCACTCTTAATTCTGATTCCAGCTCTGGACTATGTTTGCCCTACTCTTAATTCTGATTGCAGCTCTGGTGTTTTAGGGGGCTTTTTGCCTTTCTCTTCATTTTGCATTATTTATTTTCACATTTTCCATGTTTGCTCTTTTATGTTCCAGAAAAATGAAATATGGTGGCACAGGAAGGGGTGAAAGAGGTATCATTACTGGTAAATATTTCTTTGTTTTGTTAAATGAAAGCCTTTTCGAGTTTTTATACTGATGCTTTTATAGAAAGTTCGGGTTTAATATAGTTAATCTGGTCCGTCCGTCTGTCTTTCTCAAATTCCTCTAACATTTTACATAGTAGCTAAATTATCTTTTGGAATATGATATGTATAGTGCTGTAGATGTGCCATAAGGTTTCATTTTCATCGGGGGGGGGGGGGGGGGGGGGCAGATGGGGCCGGAAAACGACGTTTTTATTCTAAAACCATGTTTTCTAAACTCCTCTCACATTTTACTTACGTATCGTGCAGGTAGTGGATCCCAACCACAACTACTAAAGCAAGACCAAGAACCCTCCAAGACCCCAGCCGGCCCTGTAGGGAACGGTAGACATGCCAACCACTATGAAGACAGCAGTTCAAGAAGTTTTGAAAAGTCGGCGCCAAATATTGTTTAATTTCCGATTCAGAAATTAAACTGGGTTGTTAGTCAGACAGTGCATCTACAAACGATTACCAAAAAATCCCGCGAAAAACAAATTTATGTGAGAGAACATAAAATTTCTCGATACACCGATGCTACCTCTCTTTCTCTTGCAGACAATGGTTCACCAAAATAACTTTTTTCTGCTTTTGATGTTTCAGATTTCTTTTCGGAACTACATGTATATGTATAGATAAAAACAGTTATTGGGTAAATGATATATAGATTGCATCACAAAGTCTCTGAAATGCACTGGGGTGAAAAGACTGCAAGCCATGGTTAGACATAATTTTTGCAAACCATGCATGCTGTGGAAAAAAATTAGGTGATTCTTGCATCTCTTACGTTGTAACATATATTTTGATATGATGTTTTCGTTAAAAAAAAATTTTCGTTCATGGCAGCAAGTTATAAACGTAATAGACTAAAACAAGTATATGAAAAGCGAAGCTCGTAATATTCCAGGATTAGTATGCATAAAAATTCTTTTCTAAAACTTCTTAAGTACAATGTATATATTCAGCTAAAGAAGATTCTCGAGTTCCGTTACATAACTTTTAAACAACATAATTAGTAGTTCTTTGTGAAGCAGATCATATCACAATTTGCTTAACGTTGTAATAAAACAAACCATCACTGAATAATTCACTACAAAATAAAGAATGTACTGTCTAGCACCTAAACAAATAAGAATTTTAAAAATCCTTACTTTGAAACAAATTATACCTTACAGCAAACACTGTTTTTGAGAGAACTATGCAATTTCTTTATGAAAATAAAGAAAATGTGCTCCCATACCTAGAATGGCCTTACTTAACATTTATAATAACGCGATTGTCTCTCCTACCTAGAATGACCATACTTTACAGTTATAATAACGCGAGTTTTCCTCTACAAGGACTGTATTTCACGTTTGCATTACTTGCTGATGCAGTGACGGCTCCTGACGGGGTATCGTCAGAAAAGTTGACTAAGAAAATGTTAAAATAACACCTTTCTAGCCCCACTCCCCCTTTGAAAAGCAAAATTGATGATAGACCCCCATCCCTTTAAAAAATTCCTGGATCCGTACCTGTAATGCGTAAGTACCAACTCTTGGTTTCTTTTACGTCTCTGTATCATATCTTTGTATATTAGTGACAAACGAATGAATCTCTTGAAATCACTTTCACTTTCACGATCAATGTCCAATACATGTCGGTAAATAAATGAAAAATGTTATTATGTACAATACATGATTAATTAAAAAAATGAATTAAAAAACAAATATCCATTCCTTGCAATGATTATGAGATTATTGACCGCTGTATGGAAGGAAAGAGCAATGTTTTATCATTCAAATTTTAAAAAGATACACAAAACCATCGGTGAGTATTTGCATTTGAAAAAACTAGTTGAAGGCAACTCGTGCGTTTTGAGACTGCAGTAACGATAGAAAAGAAAGAAAAAGTTTGGAGTGAAATCACAGACACCACAAATGCCACCTCCTCAACCGAGGAAGTCGAAACAAGAGGCCTGTGGGTCGCATCGCTCACCTGAGTCACCTTGATCCTGCCGTTGTGAATTTTAAAAGATTTTTTTTTATCGATCTTTATTCCCATGAAGAATTTTGACTCCATATTGTGGCCTCAACCTAGCCCCAAAGAACCACGGCATAACTGAAAATGAATTCACATAACACAGAGATGCCTCAACACCAACATGACTAACAGGACCTTGCTGTTCTGGATAAGACAAGGTCACATGGCAAGGTCATAGATCATGATATGATATCTTGCCATAAGAAATCGATATGCAAAATATGAAAGCTCTTTCTCAAATACTTCAGGAGATATTGAGTAGATAAGATTTTTTATCAAAACTAGGTCAAAGTGACAAGGTCGAGCACCAAAGTATAAGAAAGTCTTGTCATTAAGGATCTGCACAAATATGAAAACTTTACCTTGAATAGTTCAGGCAATATTTATTCGGTCAGGTTTTCAAGAAAGTTGATCAAGGTCACAAGATCAACTATGATTGTATCACAAAGCCGTGACATAAATAATATCTATACAAAATATGAAATATATCTACCTTAAATAGTTCAGAAGAAATTGAATAGGTCAGAGATTGAAATAGTACGTCCAACTCCAAGGTCTCGAGGTCAAACTTCACGAAATAGTAAGGTATCTTGGTAGAGAAACTATATGTATATACAAAATATGAAAGCCCTGCCTTAAATAGTTCAGATTGATTGATTGTATCTTGTTCAAGTGTCACGTCTACAAGCCACCATCTATCATCCTGGAAAGTTCCATGACACAATCTAAAACCGTTTATAGCGAGCCAGCGCGGAGCGCTGGTTCGTACTGCGAGCTCTAATGACTAGAGCGCGGGAAATAATCCGAGCTAAATCTCAACCTCTAACAAGAATTTTTTTTTTGACGCCAATCCCAGAAGTCCCCCGTACAAAATGGCGGATGGTTCGATTCGTAAAATAATAATTAAAAAAAATCTTTGAAGTATTACAAACCTTTCTTATTTGAAAGGAAAGGATAAAAATCATATTCTTCCCCCTTTCTTTTTCTTTTTAAAATATTGTCTAAAGAAATGTAAACAGTCACGTCACAACTACCAGGCTACGTCACAACACGCTCGTTGCATTTCCCGCTAAACTGGTTCCTACATTGGCGAGAAGAGCAAGACAGTAATCCTACGTATTGACAGTGAACCAGATCATATAATTTTTTTGAAAATGTATTCAGATATGCTGCGCTCGCCCCAACGGTCACACCGTAATCATATTAGCGAGCTAAGCTCGCGAAGCGACGAGCTCGCTCCAATGATTACACATGAGTCACGTGACTTTAGCTGAAACAAACTTCCGCCAGAGTTCGTTTGCTTACAAATCAATTCCAGCTCTTCGTAGGTGACGTAATGAGGCCTCGACGGGGAGTTTGCAGCTGAAAAGATGAGTATTACCCATAATGCTTCTAGAAAAATGTCGCTGTCACTGCGGTATACTTCATTGACAATCCCGTAATTAAAAAAATTAGATTGTTTAGAAAGTACCATAAACGTTTTTAAATTTCAGACAAGCTATCTCATAGCTTCAAACGTTTTGTTTTTGCTTAGTTTGAGAGAAGAAGAAAAACATTGCAACTAATATGACATCACAATGTAACTGTTTACATCCACTGCGTTATATTTCCCGCGTTAAATGAGGTCTATAAGTCGAGTTGCAAGATGTTTTAAAATGGGCTTCGCTCGTCTCAACGGTCACACTGTAGAACATATTATTAAAATTTTATGAAAATCGGTCGATGAATATCCAATTGATCGATTGTATCTCTGTTTAACGTCACTCTTGAGAATTTTTCACTCATATGGAGACGTCACCGGTGAAGGGCTTCAAATGTATGTCTCTGTTCGGTGCTTACGGTCATTGAGCAGTGAGGATTCTTTAGCGTGCCACACCTACTGTGACACGAGATATCCGTTTTCAAGGTCATCATCAAGGACCCGTGATATTCTCATTTGATGCCGAGTGTTTGGCGATGGAGCTGTCAATATCTGTTTAACGACTTAGTTTTGTCATGCATAACTATAGAACACGTGTAGGTGAATACTATAACTAGTACACGTGTAGATGAATACTATAACTAGTACACGTGTAGGTGAATACTATAACTAGTACACGTGTAGATGAATACTATAACTAGTACACGTGTAGATGAATACTATAACTAGTACACGTGTAGATGAATACTATAACTAGTACACGTGTAGATGAATACTATAACTAGTACACGTGTAGATGAATACTATAACTAGTACACGTGTAGGTGAATACTATAACTAGTCCACGTGTAGGTGAATACTATAACTAGTCCACGTGTAGGTGAATACTATAACTAGTCCACGTGTAGGTGAATACTATAACTAGTACACGTGTAGATGAATACTATAACTAGTACATGTGTAGGTGAATACTATGGTACACGTATAGGTGAATACTATAACTAGTACACGTGTAAGTGAATACTATAACTAGTACATGTGTAGGTGAATACTATAACTAGTCCACGTGTAGGTGAATACTATAACTAGTACACGTGTAGGTGAATACTATAAATAGTCCACGTGTAGGTGACTACTATAACTAGTACATGTGTAGGTGAATACTATAGTACACGTGTAGGTGAATACTATAACTAGTACACGTGTAGGTGAATACTATAATTAGTAAATGTGTAAGTGAATACTATAACTAGTACATGTGTAGGTGAATACTATAACTAGTACATGTGTAGGTGAATACTATAACTAGTACACGTGTAGGTGAATACTATAACTAGTACACGTGTAGGTGAATACTATAACTAGTACATGTGTAGATGAATACTATAACTAGTACACGTGTAGGTGACTACTATAACTAGTCCATGTGTAGGTGAATACTATAACTAGTACATGTGTAGGTGAATACTATAACTAGTACACGTGTAGGTGAATACTATAACTAGTACACGTGTAGATGAATACTATAACTAGTACACGTGTAGATGAATACTATAACTAGTACACGTGTAGATGAATACTATAACTAGTACACGTGTAGGTGAATACTATAACTAGTACACGTGTAGGTGAATACTATAGTACACGTGTAGGTAAATACAATAACTAGTACATGTGTAGATGAATACTATAGTACACGTGTAGGTGAATACTATAGTACATGTGTAGGTGAATACAATAACTACTCCATGTGTAGATGAATACTATAGTACACGTGTAGGTGAATACTATAACTATAACTAGTACACGTGTAGATGAATACTATACCTAGCACACGTGTAGGTGAATACTATAACTAGTACACGTGTAGATGAATACTATAACTAGTACACGTGTAGATGAATACTATAACTAGTACACGTGTAGGTGAATACTATAACTAGTACACGTGTAGGTGAATACTATAGTACACGTGTAGATGAATACTATAACTAGTACACGTGTAGATGAATACTATAACTAGTACACGTGTAGGTGACTACTATAACTAGTACACGTGTAGGTGAATACTATAACTAGTACACGTGTAGATGAATACTATAACTAGTACACGTGTAGGTGAATATTATAACTAGTCCACGTGTAGATGAATACTCTAACTAGTCCACGTGTAGATGAATACTATGACTAGTCCACGTGTAGGTGAATACTATAACTAGTACACGTGTAGGTGAATACTATAACTAGTCCATGTGTAGGTGAATACTATAACTAGTACACGTGTAGATGAATACTATAACTAGTACACGTGTAGGTGAATACTATAACTAGTCCATGTGTAGGTGAATACTATAACTAGTACACGTGTAGGTGAATGCTATAACTAGTACATGTGTAGATGAATACTATGGTACACGTATAGGTGAATACTATAACTAGTACACGTGTAAGTGAATACTATAACTAGTACATGTGTAGGTGAATACTATAACTAGTCAATGTGTAGGTGAATACTATAACTAGTACACGTGTAGGTGAATACTATAAATAGTCCACGTGTAGGTGAATACTATAACTAGTACATGTGTAAGTGAATACTATAACTAGTACATGTGTAGGTGAATACTATAACTAGTACATGTGTAGGTGAATACTATAACTAGTCCACGTGTAGGTGAATACTATAACTAGTACACGTGTAGGTGAATACTATAACTAGTACACGTGTAGGTGAATACTATAACTAGTACACGTGTAGGTGAATACTATAACTAGTACATGTGTAGATGAATACTATAACTAGTCCACGTGTAGGTGAATACTATAACTAGTACACGTGTAGGTGAATACTATAACTAGTACACGTGTAGGTGAATACTATAACTAGTACATGTGTAGGTGAATACTATAACTAGTACACGTGTAGGTGAATACTATAACTAGTACACGTGTAGATGAATACTATAACTAGTACATGTGTAGGTGAAGTCATCAGGTGTGAGTGGTGATAGTGAAGCCAGCTGAGTTTTACCATCCTCCTCTGTCTTGTCATTTGATTGTCAGCCATATTGAAACATTATGCTTAAGAACTTAAGACAAGTGAAGACAAGGTTTAACTTTAAGTATAAGCTAAGCATATTCATTGCTCGCAATCATAACGAGATTATCGGGGATCTGGGAATGAAGAAGTCCTTAGTACCCCTTGCTTGTCGTAAGAGGTGACTAAATGGGGAGGTCCTTCAGATGAGACCGCAAAAACCGAGGTCCCGTGTCACAGCAGGTGTGTCACGATCAAGATCCCTCCCTGCTCAATGGTCCTAAGATCCGAGCATAAGCCTAAATTTTGCAGCCCTTCACCGGCAATGGTGACGTTTCCATATGAGTAAAAAATTCTCGAACGGGACGTTAAACAATATACAATCAATCAACTGCGATATGGCAGAGAACGGAGCTGTTCCATCACTTCAGAGAATGGGAAACCTAAATGGACCAGCGACAAGTGTTTGTATTTAAGCAAAGCAGAACACGTTTTATGCAACATTGTGTTAACAATACATCAATTTCATCCATAAGTTCAGTTGATCTATCCCACTGAACGTAAACAAGAGGCCCATGGACCACATCGCTCACCTGAGTCACCTTGGCCCATATTTAAAGATTTGTCCCATATATTCGTATGAAAAACTTTTATCCCTATTGTGGTCCCAACCTACCCCTAGGGAATATGATTTTTACAAACTGCACAATATCAGGAAGGTTTCGTGTAAATGTAAACTTCTTTGATCCTGTGGTTCTTGAGAAGAAGATTTTTAAAGATTTTCTCTGTATATTTGTATGTAAAACTTTTATCCCCTATTGTGGCCTCATCATACCCCGGGGGCATGATTTTGACAACCTTGAATCTGCACTATGTCAGGAATCCTTCATGTAAATTTCTTCTTCCCTTGCCCAGTGGTTCTTGAGAAGGTTTTCAAAGATTTTACCTAATATATTTGCATCTAAAACTTTGATTCCCTATTGTGGTCCCATCCTACCCCCGATGGTCATGATTTTAACAATCTTGAATCTGTACTATGTCAGGAACTCTTCATGTAAATTTCTTCTTTCTTGGCCCAGTGTTTTTTAAAAAGATTTTCAAAGATTTTACCTATATATTTGCATCTAAAACTTTGATCCCCTATTGTGGTAATGATTTTAGCAACCTTGAATCTGCACTATGTCAGGAACTCTTCATGTAAATATAAACTTTTATGGCCCAGTGATTCTTCAGAAGACGTTTTTAATTATTTTCCCCTATATAATTGTATGTAAAAATTTGATCCCCTAATGTGGACCCAACCTACCCCCGGGGCCATGATTTTAACAAACTTGAATCTGCGATATTTCAGGAACCTTTCATGTAAATGTAAACTTCTTCGGCCCAGTGGTTCTTGCGAAGATTTTTAAAGATCTCCTCAATATATTTGTATGTAAAACTTTTATCCCCTATTGTAGCCCAATCCTACCCCTGGGGACCATGATTTTCGCAAACTTGAATCTGCACAATGTCGGGAAGCTTTCATGTAAATTTCTACTTTCCTGGCCCAGTGGTTCTTGAAACGATTTACAAAGATTTTACCTATATATTTGCATGTAAAATTTGATCCCCTATTGTGGCCCATCCTACCCCAGGGGCATGATTTTAATCATCTTGAATTCGCACTATGTCAGGAACACTTCATGTAAACATAAACTTTTCTGGCCCAGTGATTCTTAATCAGAAGATTTTAAATGATTTTCTCCTATATATTTGTATGTAAAACTTTGATCCCTTGTTGTGGCCCCATCCTACTACCGGGGCCATGATTTTAACAATCTTGAATTTGCACTATGTCAAGAACACTTCATGTAAATATAAACTTTTTTGGCCCAGTGATTCTTCATCAGAAGATTTTTAATAATTCCCCCCTATTTATTTGTATGTAAAGCTTTGCTCCCCTTTTGTGACCCCATATTACATCCAAGGGTCACAATTTTAACAAACCTGAATCTGCACTATGTCTTTCCTATAAATTTCTGCTCTTTTGGCTCGGTGGTTCTCGAGAAGATTTTTAAATGATCCCACTCTCCTTTGGCATTTTTGTGATTATGTCCCCTTTGAAGGGGCATGGTCCTTCATTTGAACAAACTTCAAAGCCCTCCAAGGTGACCAGGAAAGCTCACTTGCTCAGGTAATAAAAAATACAACACAGTCTACATGTTTGGATATTATATTGAACATGGACGTTAACAGCAAACAAATGACCGTGCTTCTCCCTCATCAACTTCCGATATTTATGTAGCGATATTTCATTATTACCTGCATATGGTGTTTATATCTCTCATCTGATTCGATACGCAAGATCAGTTTTTCAATCACGACAGGCTACTGATAAATAAGTTTATGTTACAACAGTCTTATTTATATATACCACTGTTATTAGGTAGAATTCTGTCTGATGTGTTTCATACCACTGTTGTTAGGTAGAATTCTGTCTGATGTGTTTCATACCACTGTTGTTAGGTAGAATTCTGTCTGATGTGTTTCATACCACTGTTATTAGGTAGAATTCTGTCTGATGTGTTTCATACCACTGTTGTTAGGTAGAATTCTGTCTGATGTGTTTCATACCACTGTTATTAGGTAGAATTCTGTCTGATGTGTTTCATACCACTGTTAATAGGTAGAATTCTGTCTGGTGTATTTCATACCACTGTTATTAGGTAGAATTCTGTCTGATGTGTTTCATACCACTGTTATTAGGTAGAATTCTGTCTGATGTGTTTCATACCACTAGTCTGGTTAGGCTGTTCTTTACAGTATTTATATTGGATACGGATAACTCCATATGCATGATCAGGATATAGGGTTCACGGCGGGTGTGACCGGTCGACAGGGAATGCTTACTCCTCCTAGGCACCTGATCCCACCCCTGGTGTGTCCAGGGGTCCTTGTTTGCCCAACTCTCTATTTTGTATTTCTTGCAGGAGTTATGTGATTGATCACTGTTCGTTATCTTCACCTTTCATTTTATCAACAACTCAGGAAAGAGTTCAGGAATCACCACGCTGAAGTCACGCAATGGAAGAGGAAGTATACGAGAAAATGGACAAATGAAATTTACGTAAATCTCCTCGCGGCTACCAACACTTGTAAAATTGTTCGTGTTAATTTGTTTTAGCTATTGGAGGACGTTGTAATACCAAGGATATAATACTTTTCACATGCATTATGGGGCTTAATTTTCTTCAATAATATTTTGGTATACAACAAATCTCGAGTAAAATATATGAAAAGGTGAAGATAACCAGCAGTGATCAATCTCATAACCCTGCACGGAATACAAACAAATATTAAGAGTTGGGAAATCACGGACCTCTGGGCACACCAGAGTTGGGATCAGGTGCCTAGGAGGCGTAAGCATCCCCTGTCGACCGGTCACACCCGCCGTAAGCCCCATATGAGCATTTCCATTCAGAATCATTGAAAGTTACAAAAAAGACAAAGAGGAAAATGATTGCTTTAATAGTTAACTAAACTGAACAAGGCAGCAGTACACTACAATAATATATTTCTAACACCAGGAGAAAGCATACAAACATTGAGGAAATTTTAGCTATACGTAACGTAATCAAATATTCATACCAAATTTCATGAAAAAACTATGAACCATACACAAGTTTTTTGTCTTTATATGAATGAGACATGCACGTTCGAATTTCTTCTGCCAAATTTTAAAATGACAGCGCATTCTGGGTTTTTTTAAACCACTATTTCAAAATACAAAAACATATCATCTGATAGTTCTCAGATAATTAAGGTTTTTTTTTATTACTAAATACACTTCTCAAACAACACAATGAATGTTACATGTAATTTCGCAACTTGAGAAAATTAATACATGTATAATGCCCAATTCTGCTAATATGGAAACTACGAAAAGTCTAAAACATAGATTCATGGCACCAGTATGTCATACCACAATATCTAAATCAGAATACTGATGTATAAGGGTGTGTCTATGATAAGTTATTACGGCGAATTCGTTCTATCCACCCTCCATTCCTATGACGTCGCTATGTCGTAAGCCGACTCGATACTCATGAGAAATGACTGTATTCTGATTTAACTTATTTGGAATTATCAATGTGGTTACTCCTGCAGAGTGAAGTTGATGTACCCCGAGACATCCTCCAGTTCGTTACTGTCAAAACTTCCGCTGATCTGATGTCTTCCGCTTCTGTTGATCGTTACCTTAACCACGTGTTTCCACATAGAACTGCCAGGAACGTCCCTGTAAAAGAATGGACAGAGGGTACAGAAAAATTGTTGGTTGGTTGTATATTGTTTAATGTCCCTCTCGAGAATCTTTCACTCATATAAAGAAGTCACAATTGCCGGTGAAGGGCTGCAAAATGTATGCCTATTCTCGGCGCTTAAGGCCTTGGAGCAGGGAGGGATCTTTATCCTGCTGTGACACGAGACCTCGGTTCTTACAGTGTCATCCGAAGGACCGCCCCATTTAGTCGCCTCTTACGAGAAGCAAGGGGGTACTGAGGACCTCTTCTAACCCGGATCCCCACGGGTTCAGAAAATTTGTGTACCTTTTCATATAAAGATTGTCTCCTATCGGTGGGGCACTGATTTCTTCCAGTCTATAATGTTTCAGGTGCATTGCTTAAGGTGTTTTTCATTTACTAAGCTAGCCTGAACTATTCCATTATTATTTTCCTATTGCCCCATCAAAGAGTCTTATGATTAGTACATATGGGAATATTATAACACCGTGGTATTTTTATCCATTCACAAGGTAAATGATTATACTAGATTTTAATTCACCTAAAGTTCTTTCTTGCTTCTGAAAGAAATGGAATGAATTTTATTTACCAAATATGCTTAGCTTCAAGTAGGGTAAGGTCAAAATAGGCAGAAATAAAAAGGGGCGAAGTTTTACTTTAATACAGTTTAGGTTGCTGACTACATGTAGTGCTGACTTCATGTAGCAATTGTAACTGGTAGTTTCAGCGTTTGTTGTGACATTTCCGATCACAACGGAGACATGTGTCACGGGCAAACTCGGTGTAAACTGAATGCCAAAATCCGAAAAGATTAGGTGCTCGTTCACACCAGAAGTTCTTATAAATATTAGTTTTTTTATTTAAATTTCTATTATTGTTTACCCGGTTTTTTTTTTTTTTTGGTTTTTTTTGTTTTGGTCAGGATACTATCTCGGAGATTGTTTAATGGTTCTGGAAGGAACAGGAAGCTGTCTACCGGAAGTGGTGTACCGGAAAACCTACTTATTTGAGCTGGTGTCATTTAAAATTTCTTCATGGAATGGTCCAAACAGCCGGAAGACATGCAACAAACAATATTACATAACCTCCTTTTTGACTACAAATATGAAGTTCTAAATGACGACTGATATTGCAATACTTTTTTCAATTCTAGACGAAAGATAATATAGGACCATATCTCAAATTTCACTTCCGGTATCTAAGGAACATCCAGCGTCACTTCCGGTATCTAAGGAACAATCCTGCGTCACTTTCGGTATCTAAGGAACAACCCAGCTTCACCTTTACACTACCTTCGCTAATCTTGTTCTATATTCTTTTTAAACATCATTAATTTTATTAACGCTTACGGTATTTTCATCTCTTCATCTTCAACCACTCCGTCTAGATCCAGAGTGCAATTCGTCAGCGGATGCGGAAGAGAGTTCTTGAAAGACACAGTCAAATCAAAAGGAACTCCTTTCTTTACTTCCTTCGGAACCTACAAATGCAGATACTTTTAAACAAGCTGAGAAAACCTCTGGAATTGCATGGTGGAAACGGATAAAGTAATTACAATAAGAATATCACAGTATTGCTGAACATTACGTCTTAAAAGCATCGAATTTCACGAATTATAAGTGCAATCAAATCGGTAAACTAGGTATACACGAACGAAACCTTTCGTTAAACAACATTCACATAGAAACCCTTAAACTAGGATATGAATTTGAAAGCAAAGCTCAAAACGACATTGAACGATTTAATTTAACACGGAAGTAACCGGCTTCAGAATTTGATTTATCACGGAAGTAACCGGCTTAAGAAGTAACATAATGAATACCTCAAAAGTTAAATCTGGTCTTCGGAGACGGAAGTCGTCGGTTTTTATATAGATGGCTCCGGTTTCTTTCACCAAAGCAGTGATGCGAACTTCCATCGCGCACTGCTCAATAAGATGAGGGATATATGTCTCTCCTTTCACCTCATGGTAGATAAATTTCTCTGCAAAGAATCGGTATTTTCTTGGTACATGTACATTTTTGGTACTTTCGCGTACTATTTAGTTTTTAATTACGGCTGTGCCTTACCTAAGACTACAATGTCCAGTCTCTATGTAATTACGTGTCCGTACAAGTACTTATATAGCACATGTCCGTACAAGTACTTATATAGCACATGTCCGTACAAGTACTTATATAGCACATTTCTATAATGTCCAGTCCCTGTAATTACGTGTCCTTACAAGTACTTATATAGCACATTTCTATAATGTCCAGTCTATGTAATTACGTGTCCGTACAAGTACTTATATAGCACGTGTCCTTACAAGTACTTATATAGCACATTTCTATTAACTCGAGGATCTACACAGTCACCTGATCACTCAGTAATTTAGAATTATCGTCTCTTTTCATTCAATGGAGATGTCGCCATCTGTAGATAATACACAAGAAATTCAAACCTACATGTATATAAGCCACTCCATTTCTTACCTTCGCCACTCTTTCCAGCAAGTTCAATGTCTTTCAAAATGTGGCTGGTGACTTTAGCTTCAATTTTGCCATTGTAACGCTTCATGTAAACATCTACAGTTAATTTAGCGATCGTTCGCTTCTCTTCACACAATTTCGTCACATTCAACTTGACTGAAAAACTCTCTCCCACCATGATGCCGTCTTCATCCACTAGATTCAAACGGAGATCCTGTATAAAAATACAAGATACATTCAAAAATTGGGTCAGCCCAATGGACGAATAGGACTCCTCCTATTTCGCTCCTGAGAAGACATATTGAATATCAAGCCCAAACAATAATAATAAACATGTACTTTGTAGTTGATCACAAATTATAAGGGGTTTTTTTTTTTTTAGTTTGATGACACGCATATCTTTTATAATCTGAAAATGGCTATTCATTTCAGGTGATGATATCGTCATTCCTTTCAGATGGTGGTGACAAACACCTGATCAAAAACTGCTGTGAACAGGTTCATTTAAAACGATCTTTAGAAGGCATTATACGCGATAGATGTATTTGTGTGCATTCTTTGTTAGCTTGCTCCCGACCTTGTTCTTTGGATTCAGTAACTTCCGGTCTACTTTCGAAGCCCTGTTGGCATGCATAACTGCTAGTCTTTCTTCCAATGTCCCTGCAATTTTATACATTCATCTGCATGACAATCATCATTCAGTTTAACTTTCTAGAGGTTGCACTAATATGAAAAGTGTGCACATAGATATACATATATCCCCCCGCGTACCCTCTCCACATTTATAGAGATCAGTCACGTCTTCTCGGACTTTTTCACAACCGACGCCAAGCACCGAGTTGAATGGTTCTCCGTCAGGAATCTTAGTGCTGATGCGCTGTCCAACGCTACGAAAAGAAAAAAACAACTGCACGTTATTTTTTCAAATATTTGATAAAAACTTTCTTCACTTAGATTATGTAAAATAAATGTACTTTTTGTTCTATCATTATTATTATCTAGCAAAGCCTTGTCGTGGTATCAATGATACTTATATCTTTTAAGAAGCCTTTCTTTTTCCAACATCCTCTCTCCTGCATTCACACACAATCTCTCGACGTTTTAGAAATACATGTATACATAAGAAAATGTCTTCCTTTAGGCAAAATATTCCTTTCACAAGGGTGAATCCGGGAACTTTTGAAAAGGGGGTCTGCCATTCATTTTGGTTTTCAAAAAGTGGGGTATACCCTCCAAATGCGTTATTTTTTAAATTTTAGGCAAAATGTTTTGACAAAAGTGAGGGAGGGAGGTTTCAACCCCCTGGATCCCCCACTGTTTCAGTACTTACTCATTCTTGTCAGAATACAACATTTGCCACTTGTTCGCCGTCAGGCGATTCCACGTTACTCTGTCGGCGTTAACTTCCGCAAAAACGAATCCTGTGTCATAGTTAACAGAACAGTCTCCCTTTTTAATGGCTGCAACTGGTGCCGGGCCACAACAATACACACCTGTAAAATACAGCACTATTATAGTTTAATGTTCCAACAATTATATTTTAAAACATTTAGAATAGAAAACAAATTATTAAACGGTGATCCAAAAGAAAAAAAATCAAGAAGAATTTCAATTTTTACCACTGCGAAATTCAATGAGAATATATTAAGAGCATCAACAGACTTGTAAGTAGTCAATTGTAACTTCTCGGGCCTTTCAGGTAAACGCCGAGAAACATATCGCTCTCCGCTGCCCTATAGCTGCATCATTGTAGCTCCCTGGGAAGTAATCGGGGTAACCGGAGAGCTACTGTACCACTCGTTATAGAGACCTCACACTGAGCACTCTTTTCTGTGTTTTAGCATATTACTGCCATATTTACCTATAATCTACATCGCCGCCTAAAACTTAAGGAAAATTTCCAAACATATTTTCCCACTACGCTTGTGTCGAGTAGATCGTGAAAAGAAAATGATGCACTTTTCACAAGTGGTGGGTCTGTAGCTCTATGGTTTTACCCCCACCCACCCCCACCCCACCCGACAGCTACAGTTCTCTTTCCCTACTCTCCAGAGAGTCACTAGAAGATGCTATTGAGTATGTATATTTGATATCTTTTGTATATTATTGGACTAACCTCCGCTCAGTTCTTGTGGTGTGGCGTCTATTACTTGCCATCCGTCATAACCTTTCCCCAAATCTCTTCTAGTCATCCATACTTCATTCCAAACGTGGAAATTCCTGTATTACATCAAACCGAGAACGGTAATGTGCGAGTTAGCAAGATGTTTGATATAGGATTAAACATTCTTTTTGAAGAATTTATCGATGTGTAAACACTGGACATTTTACTCACAAACTTCGTTTCCTGTATTGTCAATTTTTGTTTTTTTAAATGAACAGTTTCCCCGCACTCTGTTATTTGTTTTCAGGCGCGTATGTGTATTAGTGTTTTTTGGATTTATTGATGTGTAAATTCTCGTTTAGTTTTATTTTTGTCCAATCAAAACAATTGTAATAAATAACATTGGAATTATATTGTTAAATCAATTACTAAAAGCAAAATCTTGAATGAACTGAGATAATTTCTTAAAATCAAGATTTTATAAAGGTTTAATAATACATCTATTCGCAAATAAATTGATTAAAAGTTCTAATGTATGCTAAGCATATCCGCAAACCTATCTAGAACTTTGAGTAGCGATTTCAAAATTGTGACTAATGCCAACCAAATTCATTGACCTTCAGTCAGTGTTAAATATAGACTGTCAGTCAGTGTTAAGTATAGACCGTCAGTCGATGTTAAGTATAGACGTCAGTCGATGTTAAGTATAGACCGTCAGTCGATGTTGAGTATAGACCGTCAGTCGATGTTAAGTATAGACCGTCAGTCAGTGTTAAGTATAGACCGTCAGTCAGTGTTAAGTATAGACCGTCAGTCGATGTGAGTTAGGGGAAGTCTGCTTTGGCAAGATGTCGTTTGATTCATGGCAAAAGGCATTCTACTTACCATACCGAATCGTTCGAGAGCTCATCAATCTTGGTGAAATTACCGTCCTTTTCTTCACACATAACTGTATCTATTGTGAGACTTTGATCTGTGTCGTGAGCTGATTTGAAATTTGTCACGCTTCTGCAGGGCAATCCAAGTGCTCTACAAACTAATATATATATATATATATTAATTGAACCGTTTAAAATATTATAGCATAAATGCTGCTCGGTAGACAAATGTAGAACGTGTTGTATGAATGCTGCTCAGTAACCACGTGTTGTATGAATGCCGCCCAGTAAGCACGTGTTGTATGAATGCCGATCGGTAACCACGTGTTGGATGAATGCCGCTCGGTAACCACGTGTTGTATGAATGCCGCTTGTTAACCACGTGTTGTATGAATGCTGCTCGGTAAACACGTGTTGAGTAAGTAAATGAAAAACGTTTAATAAGGAAAAATATTTTCTTCCTATGATCTTTTTAAACTTTAAGATAGCTTAGTTTGAAAGTTGTGCATATAATTGTCAATTTTTTTTCCAAAATAGATCATTTCCAAGGTCACAAAGACTGCAAGGGTTCAATGGCTTATTTATAAGAGCCACTATGCAGTTTCAAATTTTAAGGATATAAATATAAGATAGCTTAGTTTGAAAGTTGTGCATATAATTGTCAATTTTTTTTTCCAAATTGGATTATTTCCAAGGTCACAAAGACTGCAAGGGTTCAATGGCTTATTTATAAGAGCCACTATGCAGTTTCAAATTTTAAGGATATAAATATAAATTCTCGGCAAAATTAATGGTAAACCAAATTTAGTGCAATTAATACATTAATTAGCAAGGTCCATTGTGGCCTAGACGCCATCTTTGAACTTTGATTACCTGTGGTCACAAGTCCAGAAAACACCCAACATTGACCAAAACAAACAGGACCTCCTTGATTTTTGATGTACTGCTGCAGTATTTTTGGACTTCCGGTCCAGTGAGTGGGTTTTTTACCATCTTTATAGTTCCCACTCCAGTTGCCGTACAGGACGCCCTCATCATCTTGGCAGTTTAACTGTGTAAATGGTAAATAGACATTAAAACAATTCAACGATTGTGGAATATTACAGATCATGTGAAGTAGATTCAGGGGGACACTTACAATACCACTGATGGCGCGTGAGATTCTAACGGGGTCAGACATCGCTGCTGCATTCACACAATTTCCATTGGCTTTCCGCAGAAGGTGAAAAGAACGTTCTAATACAAAATCCTCAAACTTCAAAATGAATAAAATAGTTATAATGTTAATTGTATCAGATCATTTCATGATATAGTAGTTCTCATAACAATGAAAAAGAGGCCCTTGGGTCATATTGTTCATCAGAGCTGTTGCATTTTCCCGGTAAACTTGCAAAACGTCAAACCCTCTATTGTAGCCAACAATGGCTTCTGGGAAAACAAGCAAGAACACCTTGAATTTACACAATACGAGGACAAGAGCATCTTAATTTGACAAGTTCACCCTTGTATTTCGATCTCAATAAGAAGATTCTTAAAGAAGTTTCCTATCTATTCCTTATGTAAGATTTAAAGCCCTTTTCTGGTTCTGTCCTGAGGACTCGAATAAGTAAATCAGCCTTACATGATGCATTTTGAACATCAACTTGACAAATTGTAGTTGTCGAGAAGAGGACTTTGCTATGCAAAACATTGAATGTCTATTGAGACTTTGCTCAACTCAATCCAAGGGGGTGTGGTTTGGAAATCTTGAAGTCGTGTTGCAGCTATATGTTGGCATGGTGATCTGACATATTGTAGTGTTGTTACTCTTAAGATTTAAAGAAAAAAATATTTCGATACCAAACTTTCGAATCCCAATTGTTGTTCAAGCATGAAAACATTGGCTCATGGTTTGAACAAGTTTGAGTCTACAGAACATGAGGATATGCCTTTTCATGTTATTTGGATGATTTTTGATAAATGTTCGATATATCCCTATGTAAAACTTAAATCACATTGTGGATCACTTAGAACTGCCTACGAGGGTTTCGGTTTCATCAAACGTTAATCTTATTTTTAAGTAAGTGTAATTGGTAATTAGTCCTTTGTTGAGAAGATTTCTATCACCCACCCGTGGTTTCACTATTTTTTAAAACATTATATCCTCTTTTGAGGACACGTCCTTTCATTATCACCATTTTTACCTAAGCATGCTTTGTGTCAAGTATGGAATGGGTCTAGTGGTTCATTAAAAGGAGTCGAAATGTGAAATATTGACAGAGTTTGCACTTTAATCACTTTATTACACACCTGTCCAAAATTCCACGTGCGACAGCCAATCTGTCGATAGGTCCCATAAAACAAAACACCTTTATCATTTAGAGCATATTCTTTCAAAAGCTTGTCATCGTCAAGGTAAACAGCATCATCTACAAATTTACAATGATATTCATTACGCATTTGCATTTTGAGGAGGCAGGAGAAAACACAAAATAGATCAATCATTTGAAACGGAAAAAAAAAGTGAAATGAATTTTAAAAACATGTACTTTTGCACCATGGATTCAGCAAGATGTTGATATCATCCGGGAACTCAAAACAATACATCTTTTCAACTGTTTTATCGACCGGTGACGTCATGACGCAAAGTGTCCATTCACCAATTGCGCAAGAACTGGAGGGCGTGATATCCACCACGGCACATGATCCCTGCATCGTTTGGATTGCGCACTTCCAGCCATGCGCATGCTTAGTGGTCTTCAGTGGCTCCAATTGCACTAATGTACAGTCGGAGGGCCGGGGATCTTTGCCTAGAAGAGATCATACTATTATTTTACTCTACAGTAACTTTTTGTATTGACACGAAAACAACTATTTTGAACCGAAGATTTTAATTTTACACATTTAAAAGTTTTGAACAGTTTTGTGAAATACCTATATATAATATGTATCTATGTATGTATGTATGTATGTACGTACGTATGAATATATATATATATATATATATATATATATATATATATATATATATATAATATATATATATATATATTCATTTACAGGTCACAAGTAAGGATCACGTTGGTCACATGTTATAAGAAATTATGGCACGTGATAGCTGAAATAGTATACCATTTGAATTTTAGTAATGGAACGTGTTTCCTATTGAGTTCATAGGATTAAGCTCATCTAATCTGAAGATCGTTATACGAAGAAGGGGCTAAGTCAAATTCAATGAAACGAGAGCAGGCTTAAGTCAAATTCAATAAAACGAGAGCAAACTTAAGTCAAATTCAATGAAACGAGAGCAAACTTAAGTCAAATTCAATGAAACGAGAGCAGGCTTAAGTCAAAGTCAATAAAATGAGAACAGGCTTAAGTCAAACTCAATGATACGAGAGCAAACTTAAGTTAAACTCAATGAAACGAGAGCAGGCTTAAGTCAAATTCAATAAAACGAGAGCAAACTTAAGTCAAATTCAATGAAACGAGAGCAGGCTTAAGTCAAAGTCAATAAAATGAGAACAGGCTTAAGTCAAACTCAATGATACGAGAGCAAACTTAAGTTAAACTCAATGAAACGAGAGCAGGCTTAAGTCAAATTCAATAAAACGAGAGCAGATTGAAGTCAAATTCAATGAAACGAGAGCAAACTTAAGTCAAACTCAATAAAACGAGAGCAGGCTTAAGTCAAAGTCAATAAAATGAGAGCAGGCTTAAGTCAAATTCAATGAAACGAGAGCAAACTTAAGTCAAATTCAATGAAACGAGAGCAGACTTAAGTCAAATTTGATGAAACGAGAACAGGCTGAAGCAAATTCAATGAAACAAGGACAGGTTTAAGTCAGATTTAGTTTTGCAAACTTCACATGAAGAAGGGTCTGTGAGCTTACAGGATGATCCTTTTGGTTTCTGGGGTCCAATAATCAAGATCATCAATTTAGTTAGAAATGGTTTTTGCAATAGATATGTTTAACCATTTGGGCTTGACAGAAATATTTTACAAGATATGGTCAAAACACATTAATTAATAGTTTATCAAGCACAGCCGATGCAGCGTTAAAAGGTATTGCATGGAAGGGGTTTTTTTTTAATTATTTGTTTAATTTGGTAAATGAGGCAACTCTTATATCATAGATTTTTATGTCAAACTAATAGAATTGCAAGCACAGTTTTGATCAAATAATCATTGAATGAATACTCATTTATGTGCAAGTGTTTGGGAATATTAATAGTACACACTTAATGGTAAGTAATGTGAAGCTATTCTTTATATAAACATTTCATTGCTTATTCTATATAAACATGTTCACGACAAAGAGGAGGTAACTCAAGCTACAGTTAATATGAAAAGGAAAGATAACTCATGATACAGTCAAGTAAAATGCCTCATCAAAATTTGAAATTTTATTTGCCTGAGAAAATATTTAAAAAAAATTTGGCCTAAAGGAATTAAAGGTCATGGTCACTAGCTGACCTATGGTAGATGCGTGTTTTCCTTTCTTGACGATATTTTAAACTCACGCTTTAGCAGTTAACGTCATACAGGCTCTCTAGAACAGGAGGCCGACTCTCATTGCTTCTGAGATAAAAATGGTCCAGGCGATCAGCTTAGATAGGTTTCCGGGGTATATCAAATACAATTTGAGCTTTAGCAAGAATACCTCATATCATGAATCGCCATGACAACAGGTTGATTCTGACTGTTTCCCAGATTCCTATGTCAATGTCACCTGTTCATATACATGTATTGCAAGAAATTGTTTTTTGGATAATATATATAATATTCCTCGAGCTTCAGCGATGAAGCTATGAAATTTCGTATGACTTAATGAAGGACGATCCTATTTATATTATTATTGTGTAGTCAAAGTTCATAATTACTGATGATGGCGCCGCGTCAAACCCCAAACATTTAATGTTCCTTTGCCAAACGCTCGGTATTCGAAGTGAGAGTCACGGGTCTCTCGGACATTGGAGGTCCTGTGTCAGTTAAGTTAAGCGCTGGCACGATTTTTAAAACAACCCTGTCATGCCAGTTACGACTGTAAGCGTCGTCCAAGAACGAAAAAAAGACTTACGACATGCACTTCACCTAAAACTAGCGATGTCCTTACATAAGTAAAAAAAAGTCTCGAATGGAACGTGAAATACAAGACAACTAAAGCAACATTGCGAGAAGAGTCATTGGGTTCCCTGCAATCTGATGTACAGAAACGTTTACCTGTCGCCATGATAAGGTGCGTGTGGTGCTTTTCTCGGGAGAAGGTCTGGTTGAAGTTGATCTTGATTGTAAAAGCTTGACCACGTCTAACAACAAGCTCAGGCGGGAGTTCTGTTCCGTCTTTGGTCTTGCGGGTTTTGATGCACGCGTATTGGTCTGTTCTATGGTTCTTGGTGTTCTCGGGAATGTTGACATCCACTGATTCAACATATAAAGTTTTCGACAGCTCATCCCGTGAAGCAATTTCTTCTTTATCCCCAACAACTTCTATAATAGCAATGTGCATATGTAACATACGTACTTATACTACCTTTACCATTATTACATGTAGAGTTGTTATGTACATGTATATATATAGACATCTATATATATATATATATATATATATATATATATATATATTCCCCTATGTGTATTTCTGACTGTTTTGCATTAGGATACACGGTGGAACTTACATATAATACAAATAAGTATTATCATGTTCAAATGTCTCATGTATGAACATTGCTCATACTAATAGTGCATATTTTATTCTTGTTTTGTTTTGTTTTTCTTTTTATCGTCATTGCACATTGAAATGTTAACAACCATGTATGCTGTATGCCCTAGAGGGCCCTAATTTGGAAATAAATCATATTCTATTCTATTCTATTCATACACATACTTACATTCAATAAATGAATTAAGTTCGAAAATGTGCATACAACAGAAACGGACATTTGACATTTACAGAGCTAGCAAAAATCGTTTGTACCATCATCTGCTTTAGTTGCATCTAGAGGTTTTGCAAGTTTCTCATCTCGTACCCATGGCGCTTCCTTCCGTCGGGGTGGCCCATACGTGGCGATAGTCCGCGGTTGCGATGCTTCCTCGCCGCTGTCTGTCGAGGGTTGTAGAGCCGGGTGATTTCCACTACGGTAAAGTCTAGTGTACATATTTTTCTAAAATTTAAAAAGGAACACACGATACAGGTGAACCGATGGGGAAATATGTATTGTAGGCAGTTTGCTGATTCGTCTATAGGTTGTCGTCTTTCAACCATATAACCTGGTCCTTTATAAGACCCATATGTGTTCAAATAGCGCATGGAATAATATTTCAAAAATCGAACGCTGTCGATTTTATATACTTTAAAGATGTCGCATAGAGATCGTAAAGTTAACAGAGATTATGCATATGTCTGTCTGTCTGTCTCTCTCTCTCTCTCTCTCTCTCTCTCTCTCTCTCTCTCTCTCTCTCTATATATATATATATATATATATATATATATATGCATCAGTACAATTAGTACAGCTGTGGTATATCTGATAATCAATCAAGCATTGCACGATCTCGCCTTATCTGCGGAAAAAGCTGAGGTACAGTATGTGTCAGCTTTCCAAGCAGACGATGAGAGAGAGAGAGAGAGAGAAGAGAGAGAGAGAAAGAGGGAGAGAGAGAGAGACTTACGTTTTAGGTGTAGCGTATTTTCCTAACACCCGGTGCTGTGATCTTCAGCGAGTTGTTGAACTGTTTACAGTATCTATAGAGAAGCGTCAAGGACTACTTTCTATGCTTCACTGAATTTTATCGAATTTCTGTTTATACTTTGAAATCCATATAAAGCATAATGCACCCACATGCGCAACACCCCACCACGACGGCCCTAGTGACCCACTCTTCTGTCAACCCTCATTATTATATAAAATGTTAAATGCACCATAAGGCCTATTTATATTTTTACCTTGAGTATTGTGTTCGGTGTCTGGGGGTTCTCCGTTAGGCCTCCCTTTAACTATCTTGTTTATTTTTATTTCAAGGTTAAGATTCTTTGCTAAGCAAATCTTTTTTAAAAATTACTTAAAGTGATTATACTGTCATACTATATGAGTTGTACCTAACACTACCCCCACCGGATTTAATTTTTTTTTTACATAGTATAACTTGATAATGATTAATCAGTCAATATAAATCGATAATACGCTGTGCAAAATTCTCCACAATTTAAAATATGGTATACGTTTACATTTATTCGCGTGTCAGGAATATGATCAACGGTATCTTTCCCTGATGAAAAGTTGTTTTAAAGGTACATCAACAACAAAAACACTACTTGCCATAAGCAAAGAAAGTGTTCATAAAAACACAAACCTAAAGGATTACCCAAAAGTTCATAAAATACAAACCTATACAGTGATTTTTTAAGGCTCATTTTGGGGTCCGAATTTCGGCCCTTTCCCCTCCTAAACATTGCCACCCCCACCCCCCACCCACCCCCCCCCCCCCCCCATTTAGCTTTCATTTTCCCCAATAATAAAATTATGAAAGGAAAACGTATTTGAAAAAATAAACATTCGATGTGAATTATATACACAAGACTTAACAAAGAGTTATGGGAATGATTTGGATAGAATAGTTAAAACTTTTAGAAGGTTAAAGAAAATTAGATGTGTAAAATAATGATATCATAATGGTTGATATGAATTTAAAACTTATTTACGATAAAATTGATTTTTCCCAATTTGACTGAAATGTCGACAATCTTTCCCAATTCGAAAGTCACAGGACCCTTGTAAAAATGTAGAAAAATCACTGCTATAAGATTACCCAAAAGTTCGTAAAACACAAAACTACAAGATTACCTAAAAATTCCAAACACAAATCCCACTTTCCATATTCTAAACAATGGTTATCAAAAACTGAAAAATCTATTCAACACAAATACAGATGTCACAAGAATACAAACAACAGATATCACACAAATCACAACTACAGATATCACACAAATCACAACTACAGATATCACACAAATCACAACTACAGATATCACACAAATCACAACTACAGATATCACACAAATCACAACTACAGATATCACACAAATCACAACAACAGATATCACACAAAACACAACTACAGATATCACAAAATTCACAACTACAAATGTCACAAATCACAACAGATATCACACAAAACACAACAACAGATATCACAAAACACAACTACAGATATCACACAATTCACAACAGATATCACACAAATCACAACTACAGATGTCACACAAATCACAACAACAGATATCACACAAATCACAACAGATGTCACAAATCCCAACTTCAGATGTCACAAAAATCCCAACTACAGATGATTCCCAAACTGTAATAGAGATGACATCCACATGACCTTGAGATCAGGGCAGCAATCCCAGACAAGCTTGTCTTTACAACCAGGTCAACAATAACCATACAAGTCAAAAACTTTCTCAAGTATTGCTGAGAAACCAAATGTCTATTTCAAGCAACAGGGGTCATGTATTTTGATCCTGTGGCCCCAGAGATAATGAAAAACAGTGACCAATCCCATAAATAATATAAAATAAAGAGTAGGACAAACAGACCCCTGGACACACCAGAGGTGGGCTCAGATCTATGCCTAGGAGGAATAAGCATCCTGTTGACCGGTCACGCCCACAATGAGCCCTCTATCTTAATTAGGTAAACGGAGTAACCCGTTGTCAAAATCGGTGTGTAAAGAACAGCTAACAATGGATATGAAACACGTCAAACATCATTCGATGCAATGGAGGTTGCCATACTCCTACGTTTCATATTCCTTTGGAAATTTTCTACAAAACACCACTATTTACTACACCATGTTACTTTTATCAGGTACGACTTATTCCCATGGTTTTGGAAATCTTGTATTAATTTTGTTTTGCTGGAGACAAAAGTCGGTGATTTCAAACGAGGGAAGAAAGTGATATTTTACTACGCCGTTTATTCCGCTGAAAATGTAGTCCCCGATCATTGAAAATGTAGTCCCCGATCATTCGAATTCCCTAGACACCATTTTAGCGTTCAATGTAACAACTGTGAGTAAGAAAGAGTAATAAGGCTGTTTTATAACTGAAAAAAATGCTTGCACATTTGGCAATTTGTCTGAATGTTTAAAGCTTTAAAACTGAAATCACATATCACGGTAGTCATTTGATGGGGGGAAATCCCTCATTTCTTCGGCCTTGGGCGTCATACATTGTCACTTACATCTGACGATTCTCAAAAGGAGTTAAAGACTCTTGAATGAGGCCCAAGAGAACAAACTAACAAAGATGTTTGCTTTGAAACTAAATACCGGTATCTATTTTCAGTACTAGCTGATACACTTTGACCCAATATACAATCTCAGAAAGAAAGCCTCTTCATTGGACAAACCTAATGTGTAATTAAACAAGTTATTGACAAAAACAGCAAATATCCAGTTGCACGCCCATGTCTCTTGTAACCTCAAAGATGATGAAAGCCAAGTTTTTCATTAGACGTACCCAGGTGCATGTAAATATGAATCCCGCGTATCTCCAGAGACATACACATATCACGTTATATATGTCTCAGATTCCTCACACTCAACACGGTTCAAAACTTAGCTTATGACACAATCAGTCTTAGGTGGGGGGGGGGGGGGAGAAGTCATAGTGCGCAGATTTTTATTCTAAAATAAAGATGTGACAGATAGACACTTAGGTTAATGTTGAAGGAAGCTGGACGGAAAAGACAGATCCAAAACAGCAGGCCTCCGTGACATACCCTCAATTTTTTTAAAATATTTCTTTTATATTGGAGCAGGATATCCGTCTCTGATTGAAGGCTCGATTAGGCTAATTATAAAACGGTTGTTTGTCTGAGTAAACACAGGCTCAGATTTCCAGCCATGTTATGTAACAACACATCTGTGGTATGTTGTCAACAATTGTGATCACAGCTTGTAGTCTGCACGGACTGAAAACAGGTTTGGCAAAATAAAACAATTAACGATCCTATTCCACACGCCTTGCTATTTGCTCACGCGATATATTCGTATTATTATTTTATTCATTTATAAAGCCCAAAATTACATATAGTTTCTAATGATATATGTTTTAGTTTCAAATGACTTGTGGCGTCGCTGGCCTAGTGGTTAGGCTGTCAGACTCTCGACGGAAAGGTCGTGTGTTTGAGTCCTGACCGCGGCAGGGCCGACGTTGTTTCCTTGGGAAAGACACTTTACACGAATTTCCTCACTCCACGCAAGTGTATAAGGGGTACCTGGCTAAAAGGAGTACCTGGCTACAGACATTGAAAGAATGTTGTTAGATTGTTAATGCTCTAGCTGCCTGTAATGGCAGCTTGTACTGTATGTTTCCCAGGAAGCTGAGAAAATTCTAGATTGATATAAGGTCTGCCGGGGTACTAATGTATTGTAAAGCTACTTTGAGCAGCATACACTGGAAAGGCGCTCTATAAAAACCAATCATTATTTATAATCATTACTTGAAATTATTAAAATTTAAACAAAAGTGTGGATGTTTCTTCTTTAATGTTTGACAAGCACGCATTGAGAATTAATTCTAAAGAGTTATTTAGACTAGACATAGATATTGAGAATTAATTCTAAAGCGATTATAGACCTAGATTTCGTATTAGACGTGTATCGTATATCACAGACACTAAAACTATATACAGTGTAACATAACAACACAAAATATAGGAGATATGTAAGGATAAGAAGTTCATGCCAACACAGTATAATCAGAAAACTGAGAAATGGCGCGGCAATGCCAAATAAATATTACTTCAGCTGCATTAAATATAAAACCTGCATAGATATATAGAATAACTTAAAACAGCAATTTGAAACAACATGCGTTTTTACAACTGTATATGATTCATTACACTACAATTAATTTAGCGATTAATTAAATCACTTTGTATTCGAGGGTTGGTAATTTAGCGACTAATTAAATCACTTTGTATTCGAGGGTTGGTAATTTAGCGACTAATTAAATCACTTTGTATTCGAGGGTTGGTAATTTAGCGACTAATTAAATCACTTTGTATTCGAGGGTTGGTAATTTGGCGATTAATTAAATCACTTTGTATTCTCGAGTTGGTTGGTTGATTTTTGCCACACCTGCTGTGACACAGAGCCTCGATTTTTGCGGTCTCATCCGAAGGACCGCCCATTTAGTCGCCTCTTACCATAAGCAAGGGGTACTGAGGACCTATTCTAACCCTGATCCCTATGGAGCGCCAAATTAACATAAACTCAAATAATTGAAGATATCTTCAATTATTTGAAGATATCATCAATTCATTTGATGCGCGCAACAATTGAATTAAAGATCTCTTCAAATAATTAATGATATCTTCAATTCTGAATTATTGCGCGCATTAATTGAATTGATGAGAGCATTTATTCTTCAGCTGATTTGATGCGCGCTTTAATTGAATTAATGATCTCTTCAAATGAATTAATGATATCAACTATTGAATTGATGCGCGCTACAAATCAATTGAAGAGAGCAATAATTGATATAATGCGCGCATTAAATCAATTGATGAGAGCAATAATTGAATTGATGCGCGCATTAATTCATTTGATGAGAACAATAATTGATTTAATGCGCGCATTAATTCAATTATTACTCTCTTCAACTGAATTAATGATATCTTTAATTCATTTTAAGAGAGCAATAATTCTTTTAGAGAGAGCAACTATATAATTAAAGATATTTTCAATTCAACATATCCACAATTGAATTAATGATATCTTTAATTGAATTGTTACTCTCTTTAAAAGAATTGATGCGCGCAATAATTCCTTATACAAAAGCATTGTAAATGATTTAAAGATATCTTCAATTGAATTAAAGAGATCATCAAATTATTTAAACCGAGCTCTAAATTAATTATTGCGAGCAATATTTCTATTAAATTGATGCTCTCATCAAATGAATTGAAGAGAGCAATAATTGAATTAATGCGCGTATCAAATCTATTATTGCTCTCATTAATTCAATTGATGCGCGCATTAACTCAATTGATAAGAGCAATAATTGAATTGAAGCGCGCATTAATTCATTTGATGAGAGCAATAATTGATTTAATGCGCGCATTAGTTCAATTAAAGACAGCAATAATTGAATTGATGATATCTTCAAATAATTGAAGATATCTTCAATTATTTGAGTTTATGTTAATTTGGCGCTCCATAGATCCCACGGGTAATATCCGAGGGAAGTCAGTCTAAATTGATCACATTTGAAGTTGATAGAAGTATTGTCAACTGCAAAGGCTACCAGAAAGTAACATGTTCATACCGGTCAACCAATGATTTATCGCATCAACCATGACTCCAATATCGTCCTGCTATATTTGTATCGTGTATGTGTACTACAACTGAATAACTCGAGGTTACCTATTGGAAACGGTTGACCTATGGATATTTTCTTGATATTCTAGACCTGTATTCCAGATAACTCGTGCCCCACTTGTGCCAAATGGAGACATCTGTTTGGCGGACAAAGGAGGCCATGATGTTTCGAGAAACCAGAAGGTGAACACTCTACCACAATCAGTTTGTAAGCAAAGTTGTCTGTTTAAAACACCAGTACTAATTGTGTTATTTTGTGGGTGTGTCAGAACACCATTACTATTGTTATTTTGTGGGTGTGTCAGAAACACCATTACTATTGTGTTATTTTGTGGGTGTGTCAGAACACCATTACTATTGTTATTGTGTGGGTGTGTCAGAACACCATTACTATTGTGTTATTTTGTGGGTGTGTCAGAACACCATTACTATTGTTATTTTGTGGGTGTGTCAGAACACCATTACTATTGTGTTATTTTGTGGGTGTGTCAGAACACCATTACTATTGTGTTATTTTGTGGGTGTGTCAGAACACCAGTACTAATTGTGTTATTTTGTGGGTGTGTCAGAACACCATTACTATTGTGTTATTTTGTGGGTGTGTCAGAACACCAGTACTAATTGTGTTATTTTGTGGGTGTGTCAGAACACCATTACTATTGTGTTATTTTGTGGGTGTGTCAGAACACCATTACTATTGTTATTTTGTGGGTGTGTCAGAACACCATTACTAATTGTGTTATTTTGTGGGTGTGTCAGAACACCATTACTATTGTGTTATTTTGTGGGTGTGTCAGAACACCATTATTATTGTGTTATTTTGTGGGTGTGTCAGAACACCATTACTATTGTGTTATTTTGTGGGTGTGTCAGAACACCATTACTATTGTGTTATTTTGTGGGTGTGTCAGATCACCATCTTGACAATATGGCTGCCATGTAGTCTGTGACAGTATTCACGTTGACCAAGTCTGGATTATGAAAACATATACAGGGTCCTCTGCTGAGCTGGTTCCATCCACAGACGGTGCTTTATCTGCACTAAATAGGGGGTGGGGATAGGGGTGCAGCCTCTCAAATAGCACAATTAAGGTAGTTCAATATATATTATGACACAACATCATCAGATGGCAATTTCAATATTTTGTGGAAATCATCGATCAATTTGTTTGTATATCATGGTAGCTCAGTGGATAAGGTATCAGGTTAATGAACAGCAGATCCTGAGTTAAAATCCGCCAGTGTTTGTGATCTGCCCCAGATAGGGGATTTGTGGGTTGAATTGCAACAACATGAGACAATATTAGATGAGATTCTTTAAAAACAGGTTTTATTATTCACAGGTGCAAACTTCTACATGTGAGCTATTAGTAATTTATAACACATTTACATATAACATTCATCTTTACAAGACATAGAAATTCTACGCTGACACCACCTAAATCTAATCTGGTGAACTGCTATGTTTCTGAAACAAAATGGACGGAATAGACTACAAGTGATCTCCTCGGGGGGACAGGTCCACAGATTTCGGGATACATCTGCCTGCATCTTCTGTCATGTGGATAATCTCCACACACTTGTGTTCTATGTGATCTGCACTTCAGCTTTCCCAGTAATGTCGGGAACTTCCTGACTGTCAAATGTAGCAGACAACTGCTCTAAACCCTTTCTCTTGGCCTTGACCTTCACAGACAGCTTCCATTCAGATCGGGGCGGAACATCTCTACAAAAAAAAATGCAGAACCATTACATATTGGTTTTCAACTTGGATGTTTCATAGTTTGAATCATTTGGGCTGAGTAAGGTTTTATGAAAACTTACTATATTGGTTTTTAAGAGAACTAATAAGGTAGTAGCTGCTGAGGATTTACGTTGTGCAGTAACTTACATCTGTATGTTGTACAGTAACTTACTTCTGTTTGTTGTACAGTAACTTACTTCTGTTTGTTGTACAGTAACTTACTTCTGTATGTTGTACAGTAACTTACTTCTGTATGTTGTACAGTAACTTACTTCTGTATGTTGTACAGTAACATACTTCTGTATGTTGTACAGTAACTTACTTCTGTTTGTTGTACAGTGACTTACTTCTGTATGTTGTACAGTGACTTACTTCTGTATATTGTTCAGTAACTTACATCTGAATGTTGTACAGTAACTTACTTCTGTGTTGTACAGTAACTTACATCTGTATGTTGTACAGTAACTTACTTCTGTATGTTTTACGGTTACTTACTTCTGTATGTTGTACAGTAACTTACATCTGTATGTTGTACAGTAACTTACTTCTGTGTTGTACAGTAACTTACTTCTGTGTTGTACAGTAACTTACTTCTGTATGTTGTACAGTTACTTACTTCTGTGTGTTGTACAGTAACTTACTTCTGTGTGTTGTACAGTTACTTACTTCTGTGTGTTGTACAGTTACTTACTTCTGTGTTGTACAGTAACTTACTTCTGTGTGTTGTACAGTAACTTACTTCTGTATGTTGTACAGTTACTTACTTCTGTGTGTTGTACAGTAACTTACTTCTGTATGTTGTACAGTTACTTACTTCTGTGTGTTGTACAGTAACTTACTTCTGTATGTTGTACAGTAACTTACTTCTGTATGTTGTACAGTGACTTACTTCTGTATGTTGTACAGTAACTTACTTCTGTATGTTGTACAGTAACTTACTTCTGTTTGTTGTACAGTAACTTACATCTGTATGTTGTACAGTAACTTACTTCTGTGTTGTACAGTAACTTACTTCTGTATGTTGTACAGTTACTTACTTCTGTGTGTTGTACAGTAACTTACTTCTGTGTGTTGTACAGTAACTTACTTCTGTATGTTGTACAGTTACTTACTTCTGTATGTTGTACAGTAACTTACTTCTGTATGTTGTACAGTTACTTACTTCTGTGTGTTGTACAGTAACTTAATTCTGTATGTTGTACAGTTACTTACTTCTGTATGTTGTACAGTAACTTACTTCTGTATGTTGTACAGTTACTTACTTCTGTATGTTGTACAGTTACTTACTTCTGAGGATTTTCCTTCACTTTTTCAAATCCTGGTCCATTCAAGTATAGAACACACTTTGTCATAGGTTTGGGTAGGTAGTTCTTAAAGCTGAGGTTAACCGTTAACTCTTCTCCTTTCTTACATGCACTGGACATCTTGGATAGAAAAACAAAAACATAAAGAAAATTCTGTGTAGGTATTAGTAATTTTAGGTGTCTTGTTTTTCAGCTACAGTCTGCTCCGGATGTATTGAATTCAGGTGGACTGACCTGAATTTTCCCTTACACATGAAGTTCAATATTACCAATGTTTAACTCTATAATAATGTTACTGGGGATCTATTGTTCAATATAACAGATAGTTTAGGGGCGAGATCAAAAGTTTAATGTCTGACAAAAAACTAAATTCACATAGTTTTCACCAAGACACACACACACACAAAACTAAAAAATATGATGAATGTTGAAACTAATAATTAATAAATTAACGAGTAAAAACTATACAACTATAAATGACACTCTGTATACCTTTTCTACTGTTTATTCACAAATGAAAGTGTACATTAAAACTCTATTAAATGCTCATTAAAATGCAATATTTATTTAATGTCTTTTTTTTCCCCCACTAAACTGTAATCGAGGTCGGATGACAGAAACTTATAAGAGTTTTTATTCCCCCTCCCCTAACTATTTGAATTTAGATTTTTATCTGACATCGATTGTTTGATCTCACTCCTTAATATAAACAACTTCAATATTTGTGGAGTAGACTTTATTTCAATATAACAGATAGTTCAATATAAGCAACTTCAACATAAGTGGAGTAGACTGTAGTTGGGTCAGTGTAGTCATTTTATGTTTACCTTATCATTCTATACTCATTTTACATTTTTTATCTTATTGTGAAACCCTGAAAGACTTTAATAATCTCACAGCATATATATTATACTAGATATAAACAGTCAAAATCGCTTGGGAGAGGAGCTTTAAGCAAGTAAAATTTACACAGTAATTTATCTTGTGTAACATTTCATAATGTAGATAAAGCATTTCTCAAAATACTTTGTACGCATCATTAGATAACACAGCTATGTGGTTTTTATTCAAACAAGCAACTTACTTTGATTTCAATGTCTGGTCTTCGTAAACGGAAGTTGTCAACTTTCACTACATTGCTGTGTCTATTGTTTTCCCAGGTCACCTGCGCTGAGATAATGACCTCCATATTGGCTTGTTCTGCTAATTTGTCCAGGTACTGCTTTGTCGGTACACTCACACTTAGATCTTTATCTTGAAAAAAAAATACAATGGAGATTGTTAACATCTGTATAAGTGTACTGTATTCCACAGATCATTGACATTTGGATAAATGAAGTTGGAATGTATTCTACGGATTGTTGACATTCGGATAAATGAAGTTCGACTGTATGCTACAGATTGTTGACATTCAGAAAAATGAAGTTGGACTGTATTCTACGAATTGTTAACATTTGGATAAATGAAGTTGGACTGTATTCTACAGATTGTTGACATTCGGAAAAATGAAGTTCAACTGTATTCTATGGATTGTTGACATTCAGATAAATGAAGTTGGACTGTATTCTACAGATTGTTGATATTCGGATATTAAATGAAGTTGGACTGTATTCTACAAAATGTTAACATTTGAATAAATGAAGTTGGACTGTATTTAACAGATTATTGACATTTGGATAAATGAAGTTGGACTGTATTTTATGGATTGTTGACATTTGGATAAATGAGGTTGGACTGTATTCTACGTATTTGTTGATATTAGGCTTCAAAACTAAAGAATACAGTCAGGCTTCAAAACTACAGAATACAGACAGGCTTAAAATATTTGGATGTCAATAATCTATACAATATAGTATGGCATTACTTATTCGGATGATTAATAAAGGCACCTCGATTATCGGATGTCTCATTTATCCAGACCTGTCAGGAATCAAAGGGTTCAGCTTAACAAGGCTGGATTGTACATCCACATGACTGAAGTTTACAGAGTAACTAGTTGAGTTGATGATTCTGTGAGTGTAGTTACCTTGTTTTCCGTTCAGTGTGAAGCCAGAGAGAGGAGTAAAGCTGATTTTGGATTTGATCTCGCCGTTGTAGAATTTGGAGTAGAGATCGACGTGCAGCTTAGAAATCTCTCGCTTGCCACTACTGGAGTTTTTAACTTTAAAATTCAAGGAGAAGTCTTCCCCTACCATTACTCCATCCTGCGCTGCCATTTCTATTGTCACATCCTAATTCAAACAGATCAATGTTTTGTTAGATCACTATCCGGAACATTTATCAGTATGATGGGTAATTTTGTACACTATCGAAATGAAGAAGAAGACTATCAATAATTTTACAAGAAAACATACTTATAGTGAAGTACTGGAGATGAACAATTTTGTTACATAAATAAACATTATTTGGTATATCCATAAAAAGTTTTAAAACTACAGGACATGAAAATCACTTCACTTTAAGTATGAATTCATTATATGAGTGTTCTCTGTAATCATGTTTTACTGTATATATAATTATGATATTGTGTCTTGTACGTATAGTGTGATCTTAGTTTCTAATCATAAAAAATTCCATACGATAATCAAACTACAGCCTTCATAAACAAACGTTGCGGAGATGCAGATTTACATTCTGCAGACACACCTCTTGCTTTGGTGTTCCTCTGCGTGTTCTAGAAGCCTGAGCTGCATTAGCAACGGCCAATCTCTCTTCTCTTGACCCTGAAGAAAAAAAACAAATGTCGCAATTCCTTTCACCAGTCATATTTCATTTTTACATCAAATTTCTCTGCAATACACAATATGATATCAAATGATTTTTTTCATATTAACATTACTTGTTTCTTTTGATTTTAAAATCTTTATATGTCACTTAGCACAATTGTTGTTCATTTTAAAACACAAGCAAAGTTTAAACAAAATTCAATAACAATAAAACATGAAGGAATAAGGTGTGTCTGATGCTTGTGACTATACCCTAGTAGTCAGTGAAAGGTTGCATAACTTCTCATATCATTTCAACATCTCATATAATCTAAACTCATTGCAATATCTCATCTCATCATCTCATTTCAACATCTCTTTTCAACACATGTCAATACCTCATCTCATCATTTCAACACCTCATCTCAATAATCTCAACTCAATATCTCATATCATCTGAACATCTCATCTCAACTCAACATCTCATATCATCTGATTATCTCATCTCAATATCTCAACTCAACTTGTCAAACCATCGCAATATATCACCTCAACATCTCATATTATCATCTCATCTCTTCTCAACATCTCATCTCAACGAAATGAAATAAAAACAGAAAACCCCGAATGGACGGACAGACAGACGGACGGACGTTGAGACATGCTGTACCATAATACGTCCCGTCTACAGACTGGCATAATAAATGCGGGTCTTAATATTAAATCAAATATTTTCATTTCAGTTAAAAATATATTTGAATGTGTGTAAAACTGGTGATAATATGGTGATGCACACTTCTTCATCTGTAGAGATTTATTATGTGTTTGAAAAGATAGAATGTGCAGCACTAGATATATTGCAAACGTTATTTTTCATATAAGTTGTAAGGCCTTGTAGAAAATGGACACACTGACCCTCAGGGAATTTATAGTCTGACGTCACATCATGCGGATTATCATCCAACATTCTCCAAGAAATAGTCAAACTGTCTGTGTATGGTTTCCCATCCGGATACTTGGAATAAATCCTGGATCCTGTTCTGGAAGACAAAATAGTCAGAATACTTTGTGAAGACATTGTAGATTATATAAGTATCTGTCTTATAAAGATCCATCTTAACAGCTGTAACATCATTTCTCAAACTAAAATGGAATGTGAGAGCATATCCCTGTGTTCTACCCCAGCTCCATAATGGTGTACCACGACAAGAGAAACATCAGTGTCTATAAATGAGCGAGACATTCACTAAATCAATATCAATCTCATACTTCCTCTGTATGACAGGTGAAGATAACTCTTACATGGAATACAAAATAGAGAGTTGGGTAAACACGGACCCCTGGATATACCAGAGGTGGGATCAGGTGCCTAGGATACCTTTTGATATCTCAACAACTTACCTGTGTGTGTTTGTGTCCATGTTAAATCATGCGTGTCTGTTGACATACTATTTAATGATTTATCAAAACTCACCTGTGTGTTTGTGTCTATGTTAAATCAAGTGTATCTGTTTCATAGTTAAACCATGCATGTCTGTGTCTATATGTGTCTGTGTCCATGTTCAACCATGCATGTCTGTGTCCATGTTTAACCATGCATGTCTGTGTCCATGTTTAACCATGCATGTCTGTGTCCATGTTAAACCATGTGTGTCTGTGTCCATGTTAAACCATGCGTGTCTGTGTCCATGTTAAACCATGCGTGTCTGTGTCCATGTTCAACCATGTGTGTCTGTTCACATGCTCCTTATCTAATGATATCTCATGCATGTCTGTTCACATGATCCTATTTAATGATATCTCACCTTTTTGAGTCTCTGCCCATTTGTTTCCATGTGTGTTTGTTTACATACTCCCATCGGACGACATCCGAATTTACTTCAGCAAAAACAAATGGAACATCGTACACCATTGTACAGTTTCCAGTTTTGATGGCGGCAACAGGCGCTGGTCCACAACAATGGATTCCTAGAAGTGATTGATTAGACATCAAACTTGTGATTATATAAATAAGTTCTGAAAGGATTACCTATGTGTACAGTTACAAAAGCGTTGCAGACTAATCAATTTCAAATTCAAGCACTTTAATTATGAAAGATTTCCAAGTCCTGTCATCAGTTTCCTGTACACAAGACCAAACAAAAGTTAGCCATTCAATTCAGCTTGCTCAATTATCTACACTGATTGAAAAAAATAATTCATGACTAATTAGAACATTAGTAAACAATTGACTTTCAAGTAATACAGTACTACAGTACTGTGTATTGGAGGGGGTAGTACTACAGTACTGTGTATTGGAGGGCGTAGTACTACAGTAATGTGTATTGGGGGGGGGGGGGTAGTACAATAGTACTGTGTATTTGGGGGGGGGGGTAGTACTACAGTACTGTGTATTGGGGGGGGGGGGGTAGTACTACAGTACTGTGTATTGGGGGGGGGGGGGGGTAGTACTACAGTACTGTGTATTGGGGGGGGTACATTACTGTGTATTGGGGGGGGGGGGTAGTACTACAGTACTGTGTATTGGGGGGGGGGGGGTAGTACTACAGTACTGTGTATTGGGGGGGGGGTAGTACTACAGTACTGTGTATTGGGGGGGGGGTAGTACTACAGTACTGTGTATTGGGGGGGGGGGGGGTGTAGTACTACAGTACTGTGTATTTGGGGGGGTATAGTACTACAGTACTGTGTATTGGGGGGTGTAGTACTACATCACTGTGTATTGGGGTGGGGCTAGTACTACAAAAGTAGTACACTCTAAATTAACAAAGCTAAGGATATCTGCTCACCCTTTAGAAATCGAAACTGGTAGATATTCAAAACCATGCATCCCAAAAGAATGTCGTTTTTGTCAATTTTGTAAAACTACTGTTGAAGATGAGTTACACTTTTTATTTGACGGCTTTATGTGTAAAGATATAAGAAAGAAATATTATCCTTTAAACATCTATAATTCAAATGATGATATATCAATGGAAAACCATTGTAAAGTACTATGTAACCCTGTCAATGTAGTTTATGCTAGAAGGTTATGTGAATTCTTATTTGAATGGTTTGAATTGCGCAAGAAAAGTAGAGTACTGTAATTATATTACTAATATTATATATACAATACCAAATTGCATCCATACAGTTTAATATGTCACATGTACATGTGGGGTATGTATGTGTATATGTATGTATGTGTATGTATATATATTCAAATATGTATATGAACTGTATGTACTTGTATTATCATATATCTCATATTGTTTAACGTGATTGTATGCCAACATGTTTGGTGAATCAATAGATTGAATTGAATTGAATTGAATGGAATTTTGTATTTTGGGGTAATGTTGCTGCGTACTGACCGTCACTTAATTCCTGGGGTGTGGCATCGATGACCTGCCACCCATTGTACTCATCCTTCAGGTCTGGGCGTTTCATCCACACTTCATTCCAGACGTGGAAGTTCCTGCAAAATCGTACATCTTAATTACCAGCCATGGAGCTGTAAGACACAGTCTGATTAAAATCAGATCAACCATGCAGCTGTAAGACACAGTCTGATTAAAATCAGTCTGATTAAAATCAGATCCTAAAAGAAGCTCACAATCGCATCATTTACTCTTATTATCAATTATCATAATTTTAAATTTGATGAAGCAAATATCACTATCGTGATGCACAGTTTAAGACACGTGCTGGTAAAAACCCTCTCAATTGTCAAAAAAACAAAAAACCCAGATAATTCAAAAACATAAAATTACCAGATAGAATCTTTTGTTTTACGTCTGTCAATGATAAGATTGTCATCTTCATCTTTAGTGAAGATCTGGTCGATGGTTGTGCTTGTGTCTGTGTCGTGGGCCGAATCAAAACAGGTCACGCTTTTACAGGGCAGTCCGAGGGCTCGACACACTGCAAGCATAGACACATTACGGTGTTTGGTTATATTGTACAGTTAATAAATAAATTTCATTTTTGAAATTACACAGGGCACGTTAGCGACTCATGAAAAGTATGCTGGTGTACAATGTTGCAGTTCATGCACTCCTATATTTTGTATTCTCAAATATGAAATTTATTCACAACTGCATCACATTCATGAGGAAATGGCTATCATAATAATCGGTAAAGATACTGAAGGCAAAAACATTGGAAATGCATGTATATGTAAAGTCTACTCTGGCCAAACCCATTGGCAGAAATTTCTTCAGAGTACACAGGTAAAATTGCAACATGTTTAACATATGATTGGATATTCATATATTAATCATATGTTTAAAATATGTTAAGCATTGATTTCATCACAATATGGTGAACACAAATGTTTTGAAAGTTTGCTTGTTTAACATAATGTTTGAAACATATGTTGACCATCCTGCAAACTTCAAACATATGATTTACACAACTTAAAAAATTCATATACACTGTAATTATTTTACATAATATATTAGATTCAACATACATGTATGATAAACATTTGAAATTTGAACATGCGATTCACATATGATCAAAAGGGAGACATGAGTATTTTTCATACAGATTTTTGTTTATTAGAATATTCCTCCCTCCTTTCCCTTAAGAATTGTTGCTATGGGCTAAGCTAGGCCATGTAAAACTTACAACTATGAGACTAAAAATGTTACAGAGTTCTAAAAACTTGTCCACTTACTTAATTTTGTGAGATTATAAGAAAATTTAGAATACTGGTTATTTTTCTTACATTGAATAGAATTCGGAGTTTGGTCAGAGTTGACTGTGGTTACTTCAGCAATCAGAACCATTACCTGTCGTTACTATGGCAATCAGATCTATTACCTGTCGTTACTACAGCGATCAGATCTATTACCTGTTACTATGGCAATAAGAACTATTACCTGTTGTTACTATGACAATCAGATCTATTACCTTTGTTACTACAGATCTATTACCTGTGGTTACTATGACAATAGGAACTATTACCCGTCATTACTACGGCGATCAGATCTATTACCTGTTGTTACTATGGCGATCAGATCTATTACCTGTTGTTACTATGGCGATCAGATCTATTACCTGTGGTTACTACAGCGGAGAAAACCCAGCACTGTGCGTATTTTACCGCCTGGCCCCCTGATCTGGAGTACTTTAGAAGAATGTCTGCACTGTTCATCCACGCTGTGGGTCTGATTCCATCTTCATAATTACCAGACCAATTCCCAACGAGGACTCCATCATCCTCGTTAACATTAATCTGGTTAAGAAAGGAATACAATGAATCCGGGCTGTAACAAAGAGCCAGGAACACCTAACAGACTTAATTACCACAGCTGTACAAACAATCACTGTATAAGCAGACTTAATTACCACAGCTGTACAAACAATCACTGTATAAACAGACTTAATTACCACAGCTGTAGACACAATCACTGTATAGACAGACTTAATTACCACAGCTGTACAAACAATCACTGTATAAACAGACTTAATTACCACAGCTGTACAAACAATCACTGTATAAACAGACTTAATTACCACAGCTGTACAAACAATCACGGTATAAAAAGCAGAAATTCATTATAAGCATATTTGTTTTAAACATGATTTACTGTATAACAAGATCTCTCTCTCTCTCTCACCTCATCTCTCTCTCTCTCTCTCTCTCTCACCTCATCTCTCTCTCTCTTAGCCCCCCCTCTCTCAGTTTGCTTTTTAATTGTTTTACTTACAATCGCGGACACTGATCTGGCAATGCTGACGGGGTCCGACATGTGTGACCCTACCCTGTAACCATGTGATTTTCTAAGCAAACCAAAGCATGCTTCTAAAACTCCCACCTCAAACTGAAATTGAATGCAGTAATGCCAGATCTAATATGCCAAAATCATTTTTTCATACACAGAATGCAAGACTTTCCACCATTTTTTTAAAATCATGAATTCCACTTGAAAAATTGAAACATTTAATGCACCTGAGCAAAATTCCAGATTTTTGCCCCAATCTTATCACTGCTTCCCTGGAACACGACACCATGATCATTGAGGCAGTATTCATCTAACTTGTCTGTGTCTTTCATGTAGACTCGGTCCTCTGTAACAAAAGGAGATGCATTAAACCATGACAACTGCATAAACTACACACAAAACTCGTAACATAAAACCACGCTTTTGGTGGTAATTTTTAACACTACTTTTGAGTATGCACTTGAGAAATGAAATCAGTGTGAGACCTTTGCACCAAGGGTTGAGCAGAATGTTGATGTCTGTAGAACATTCGAACTGCTCCTCATGAACATCCCCATCTCTCGTTTTGTTTTCTGCTGTGACGTACAGGTACCATTCTCCAATGATACAATTACTGGGGCTGAACACCCCTACAGTGACATTGGTTTTGTCCTGACTGATCAGTCGAACATGCCAGTCATTAGGGTCAGACGGTTTCCGGCCACTTTCATCCACAGTTATAGATACATCAGTTCCATTGGTAATAGAACTATTTAATCCTACAATATGTACAATATGCAGTGAAAATCAGACAGAAAATCTGTGTCCATAAACATATTCTTTTGGCCTTTATAAAATTTTTACACCTGTCCAGAGCACAGTGGATTAAGTTGATTAACTGGCAATATGTTCAGTGGGTTACCATATCTATCCTATTGATCGCCCCTATCCCTATAAGCAGCCCCTGAGACTAACTTATGTGGGTAATAGCTGCAAAATCGGTGTATTTTAAATACAGTAACTATGTTCTTTTGACGATATGAAATATTACATTAAATCCATGAATAAGACCCTATTGGATTCTAGAAAAGTATATCAATGACTCATTTTGAATTTTAAATCTATTTATTGAATATAAACATTTTCACTGGAAATAGATCAAAACAAATTTCTAAATAAATAACTGTCCAGGGTGCTTATGAAAAATATGGGATTTGGGTTTTTTCTTAATAATTTTAATGTTAATTATTTGTTACATGAGGCAAAACTCCACAACATTAGCACACATATCCTGCAGTTTTCATTCATGACAGTGATGATAAGCATAAGTGTTATTCCTTCTTACATCTATTCAATTGAATACCTAGTACTTCCTAACCTGTTTTGAAGTTTAGAGCCAGATCATGTCTTGCTTTGTCATATTCCTGGTCCAGTATCAGAGTGATGTTGAACTCCTGACCCCTACGAACCACGAGTTCACTGTTGTCTCCTAGAAACTGAGTAATCTCGTACTTATTTGTGTGATGAGCCTCGCTGTTCTTTACGATGTTCAGGTCGATGTCTTTGATGCTCAGGGGTCTCTTTTTAGCTCTTTCCCTCTCCAATTTCTCGCGCTCTAATTTATAAAGAATAAATGATTGTATTAAGATATATAGTCAAGTAACTGCAGCCATATTGAGTCTATTTTTTATTATGACATCACAAAAGCGTTGTACTGTGGAATCATGACGCCAACTCTAACAACCTCACTGTTTAATTCTTAATCATGCACACAGATTTTGCTTGCTTTCTATTTAAAAACAAAGCACGATTTGTGAAAAAAGGGAAAGAGCAATGTTGAACATAACTAAAAGCAAATTCTTTGATCATCTATTTCCTCTGACATACAGATTGCCACTAGAGCTACTGGTCTTACCCTACCTTCTTTTTCCCGCCGCTCCTCTTCCCTCATTCGCTCCAGTAACTCCTCTGCTTCTTTTCTCTCTTTTTCCAGTCTTTCTTCTTCTCTCCTTCTGTTTTCTCTTTCCCTTTCCCTTCTCTCTCTCTCATTGTCTTCTTCAGTCTACAAACAGAACTAGAACTGGCCTGATTGAATTAAAATTGAACCACTTACCTTCATGTCCCGGAAGCTGCCCTCTACCAAACACAACTGATATGGAGTGAAGATCTGGAGGCAGTGAATGTTGGATTATGTGTTGTGAATGTTGGATTATGTGTTGTGAATGTTGGATTAGGTGTTGTGAATGTTGGATTAGGTGTTGTGAATGTTGGATTAGGTGTTGTGAATGTTGGATTAGGTGTTGTGAATGTTGGATTAGGTGTTGTGAATGTTGGATTAGGTGTTGTGAATGTTGGATTAGGTGTTGTGAATGTTGGATTAGGTGTTGTGAATGTTGGATTAGGTGTTGTGAATGTTGGATTAGGTGTTGTGAATGTTGGATTAGGTGTTGTGAATGTTGGATTAGGTGTTGTGAATGTTGGATTAGGTGTTATTAGGTTCTTCCACAATTAAGTATCGTGAACTCCAGTGAAAGAAAAACCCATTTGTGATCCACAGACCTTCGATCTTTTCATCCCCAAATTATTACAGATCATCCTCATCTCATGTGCAGTCTATGTGTGAAATATGGTGTCTCCAAGTGAAAAGGGAAATCATTTATTCAGAGGCTGTTTTCCTATCCCAGAATCCAGTTCTCTTGACCCTTGACCGTTAAGTCACTAGAGATCTTGATTCATCAAATAATGTCAATGTGTGAAATGTTGTGAGAGAAAGATGAGGAGAGAAAGATAAGATGAGGGGGAGAAGGCATCAATATGTAAATACTAAGTGTACTATATGTAATGTTGAAATGAAAAGCATGGAAGAAGTGAGATAATTGTCACTTGTAAATAACAGATACTGCTGAGCTGGTATATCAGAGTATGAAAGTAGTTAGTCTGCTGAGATCAAGTACTGATATTACAGTATCTCAAATCTTGAGTTCAAATTGAAATTTCATATTATGTGTATCCTGTTTTGAATTTCATTTCAGTTGCTCTCTGTTATTTACAAGTGACCACTTCTCTCTTTCCTTCCCTGATTTTCATTACACCATCAGTAACTTCGCATTACCTACAGATCCATATCTTCGTTCTATGCTTTCTTCACCCTCTCTCTTGCAGCTTCCTCTCCTTCCTAACATCACCTATACATATAACATTCACTTACAGATCTTCCTCTTCTTCCTAACATCACCTATATATATAACATTCACTTACAGATCTTCCTCTTCTTCCTAACATCACCTATACATATAACATTCACTTACAGATCTTCGTCTTCTTCCTAACATCATCTATACATAACATTCACTTACAGATCTTCCTCTCCTTCCTAACATCATCTATACATAACATTCACTTACAGATCTTCCTCTCCTTCCTAACATCATCTATACATAACATTCACTTACAGATCTTCGTCTTCTTTCTTCGCTCTCTTCCCTTTCTCTAGCTATCCTCTCCCTCCTTCTTCTGGAAGCTGCAGCCATTTCTTCCAGGTCCCTCATCCATGGATAGGGTCGACGACGTCCGAGTCCATACCTGTTGTAGGAGTAGCTCCCTGAGGTGTAGGGGCGGTATGTCCGGGGCTGGTACCTCCTGTACGGGTTACGCCGGTACCCAACCCTGCTCCGGTACCCAAAACGTCGTGGCATTCCGGAGTCAAACACTGTTCATGATTTCAAAAAGAATGAAAATTATTTTATTTGTTGAAAATATCTGCATTGTTGAAAATATTCAAAATATATTCTAGCATGAATGCAGTCGATTGCACCCTAGCTACAGAACTGATTGGGATAAACATCTCAGTTCTGTTCACTGGGCATCAACATTACATAATACATACAATGAGGCTCTGTAATGAGAATTGAGATTTCACTGCTAAATGATAAACTGTTAAATACATTACTTTAATTTCACTATCATCAGTTTTAAATTTAACACATGTGCATGAATCTATAAATGTGTTTACCAAGAGATGCATATACATTTACCTAGAGATGCATAAGCATTTACCTAGAGATGCACAAGCATTTACCTAGAGATGCATAAGCATTTACCTAGAGATGCACAAGCATTTACCTAGAGATGCACAAGCATTTACCTAGATGCACGTACATTTACTTAGAGATGCTCATGCAATTAATATCTAAAAATTATCTAAAACACACTGATTTAACATAATGATATTCCTATGTAGTTACACAAATTGACTTATATTTCTCAAACCATGTGTAACACTCACCCTGACCAGATCTGTCTTCTGCTTCTGTTTACAGACAGCGGATCTTTGAAGCCGGTGAAGTTCAATGTACCCATGCACTCAGAATAAATAACTGTCACTTGACGACAGCGCGGGTAAATATTAAGGCTTCACTGATTTCTCAATATATTTACAGTATGTATGCTACTTGCATTTGCTCAAAAACATTGCTTGAAGGGCTGACTGGACTAACCTTCACCTATTTAAAACCCTGCCAGTAATGATGTTATTTGTTTTATTTTCCATATAGAAGACTGTCATGCATATATTTTTTAAATTCCAAACCCAAAGCCTCAAATTACCTCCAACAAATCTCTAAACAGGTTATATATATTGGCAATGTTCCATGTTATTCAAAGATGTTTTTAGGGCCTTTAAAATCAATATTTTGTTGCCAAGGAAAAATTGGAGTCATAATATTTCTGATCTTTAAAGTATTTAAATACCTTTAAATTTTCCATTTATTGAATGATGCAGTACAAAAATGTTTATCAAAGAGATGTATTGGTGCATCAAGTAAAATATTAACAACACAGTTCATTTCACTTTATCAAGGCAGAATTATTGAGTGTGACACTATTTACTACGGTAGTGTGCTACTGAGAGTTTGTGGATAATAAACATTCGATCAGTCTGTCACCAGATCGATAATTAAAACACACATAAAAAAAATCCGAGTTAAATTATCACAGTACATTATATTCTTTATCAATTTTCATTTGTTTGCAACAATAGTCCTGCATGCATCCAAAATATATTTATATTCACAATTTTGCCAAAAGAATGCAAAAATTAAACCCCCAAAAAACCCCACCCAATTCTAGTATTTTGTAGCTTGTTTTTGCTGTGCATTACATAATTACATGTGAGAGAGAATAAGTGTGAATTTATCATTTATCATAAAACTAACAAATGACATCAAATTACATGTTACATAATCTTACATAACAATTCATTGGCTGGACCTAAATCATAAAATTTACTAAATACATTCATTCAGATCTTGGGTAATGAAATAAAAGATATTCAGTTTAACATCAAATAAGGATATAGACAAGTTATATATATACATGACCAAGTGAAGATAACCAACAGTGATCATTCTCACAATTCCTATAAAGAATACAAAATTAAAAGCAGGGCAGACACGGACCCCTGGACACACCAGAGGTGGGATCAGGTGCACAAGAGGAGTAAGCATCCCCTGTTGATCGGTCACACCTGTCGTGAGTCTAATTATATCAACTATAAGTTTTAAAAACAAACTATCATTATAACAGCGAGTCTAGTTATAACTGATTTAAAAACAATTTGTCATTATAACAATAAGAATTTTTCTTTTAATCTATATATTAAACAAGAGATGTTTGTAAAACACATATGTCCCCCATGGTGCAAAATTGAAAAGGGTTATACACACACACATCATTTAATTGAGAGTAGTATCATCAATTCAAAATATTGAGCAGACAATATCTTCCTATGTCAAGAGTGGATTGACCATGTGACCTAAAACTCAATAGGGGTCATCAACTCCTGAAGATGTACCAGTGTACCAAGTTTGATGTCTGTCAAGCAAAGGGTTCTCAAGATATTGAACGGACAGTATATTCCTATGTCCAATTTGACCCTTGACTTTTGACCATGTGACCTTAAAATAATTAGTAGTCATCTTCTCCTGAAGATGTACCAGTGTACCACGTTTGATGTCTGTCAAGCAAAGGGTTCTTAAGATATTGAGCGGACAGTATATTCCTATGTACAGTTTAACCCTTGACCTTTGACCATGCGACCTCAAAATCAATAGGTGTCATCTTCTTTTGAAGATGTACCAGTGTACCAAGTTTCATGTCTGTCAAGCAAAGGGTTCTCAAGATATGGAGCAGACAGTATATTCCAATGTCCAGTTTGACCCTTGACCTTTGACCATGTGATCTGAAAATCAATAGGGGTCGTCTTCTCCTGAAGACGTACCAGTGTACCACGTTTGATGTCTGTCAAGCAAAGGGTTCTCAAGATATTGAACGGACAGTATATTCCTATGTTCAGTTTGACCCTTGACCTTTAAACATGTGACCTCAAAATAAATAGGGGTAATTTTCTCTTGAAGATGTACCGGTGTACCAAGTTTGATGTCTGTCAAGCGAAGGGTTCTCAAAATATTGAACGGACAGTATATTCCTGTCTAGTGTGACCCTTGACCTTTGACCATGTGACCTCAAAATCAATAGGGGTCATCTTCTCTTGAAGATGTACCAGTGTATCAAGTTTGATGTCTGTCAAGCAAAGGGTTCTTGAGATATTTAACGGACAGTATATTCCTATGTCCAGTTTGACCCTTGACCTTTGACCATGTGACCTCAAAATCGATGGGGGTCATCTTCTTCTGAAGATGTACTGGCATACCAAGTTTGATGTCTGTCAAGAAAAGGGTTCTCTAGATATTGAATGGTCAGTATATTCCTATGCCCAGTTTGACCCTTGACCTTTGACCATATGACCTCAAAATCAATAGGGGTCATCTACTCTTTAGGATGTACCAGTGTGCCAAGTTTGATGTCTTTCAAGCAAAGGGTTCTCAAGATATTGAGCGGACATTATGTTCCTATGTCCAGAGTAGATTGACCCTTGACCTTTGACCTTTTGACCTGAAAAACAATAGGGATCCTCTTCTACTCATAACTAACCCACATATGAAATATCATTATCATCAAGTGAATGGTTCTCAAGATATTGAGCGGACAACACATGGTCTACAGACCGACCGACCGACCGACCGACAGGTGCAAAACAATATGCCCCCTCTTTTTCAAAGGGGGGCATAATAAATTATCATGTAACAGGCAGGGATAAACTGCAATGAACTAAAAGAAGATTCAAAATAGAGTTACCGATCAGTTAATCTGCCAACTGAACTTTCTCCATTATTTGTTGTTTTTCTGATTAACAATTAAGACCACAAAATTAACAAAGAACACCTAATATCAGAGAAGCTGTCCACAAATTACATGCCAATAAAATTCATGGAACTCTTCAACAAAACCATACAAGAGGTCCACAGGCCTTATCGGTCACCTGGATACTAGTGAAAAAGTATCACTACTTCCATGGGCTATGAAATCTAGAAAAATTTCCTGTTCTAAATATCTAAGCTAAATTCTAATGTTCAGCAACAGTATAAAACAAGATGTGTTCTTAAAACTTCACTGCCCTCAAAAGTGCATACACTGATGAAAGGCTTTAAATAATAGGTGTATTAACATTAAAACATCAAAAGATATGACTAATTTGGACTCATCTTAAAGTCATAACCCTGGATTGTGAAATTCACCATTTTTTTGTACATCAGCTTTTCTGCTATTCCTAAGTATGCATTTTGATTTTATACAGTATCAGCAAACTTACACATAAATACTATATACTAAGTTTGGCCCCACCCTGGGGTCAAAACCCTTACTCTGGGGAAAATCAAATTTATAATTTTGGTAAAAGACTACCTGCTCTATCCATTTAGTTTCAATTTAGTATCAAAAGCACTACAGAAGATGTTATTTAAGTGTTTTACATATAAACACTATATAACAAGTTAGGCCCCACCCTGGGGTCAGAACCCCTACCCCGGGAATCATTAAATTTACAAGTTTGGTAGAGGCCTTCCTGCTCTACATCACTATGCATTTAGTTTTTCTTACATGTGTGTGGCTCTTGAGAAGATTTTTGAAAATTGGTCAATTTTGGGCAGTTTGTGCCCCATCCCTAGGGCCCCAGGGGTGCTGGAGTCCTGAACTTTACAATTTATGTCCCCCTTATCCCAATGATGCTTCATACCAAATTTGAAAAGAATTGGACAGGTAGTTAGTTATTAAGAAGAAGTTAAAAATGTTCAATTGTTAACACACAACAGATGAAAACCAAGTAAACTCAGATGACCTAAAAACTGGATGTCACAGTTTCTAGAACTTTGGTCTGACCTCACTATATTCCTCTTCATTTATCAAAAATTGTCTTTTGCTTTCAAAGACAAACTCTCCCCTAGCATGCGTTTTCACCAGTCCATGGTCACCAAATGTTTTACCGAGCTTTCTGCTCACATTGAATCAGTCCGTCCATTACACACAGAGACATCAAACTACAGAAGCTCGCAATAAGATGATTTGTTTAATAGGCGATGTTGCTGAAACAATGACATCACATCTAATTAGCATTAACATACTTACTAGGCATGATCAAAGATACATGTATTGATTAACTAATAACTCTAAAACAGTTTATGCATGAATTCACAAATCAAATCTTATTACTGAAAAATTGCATGCATCTCGATCGATCTGTCTGTATTTCCAACATGAAATTCTTTTGTCGTATGACAGAGTGAAAGCAAAGAAGTAATTGTAGCTCGATTTCTTGAGATGGGTTTTGCAGCAACCTTGGATCAAACCATTGCTTGAGGACGCTAGTTTGAAGGTAAAATTTCAGTTCTCGAGTCCCACAAAATACCTATTTGGAGCGAGGACCAGATATGATGGCATTTTAATACCCGAGGTAAAATTTACAACATTCTGGATACATTTCTAGACATGTTCCAAGACAATCGGGATATGTGGCGCATTATCAAAATATAAATCAACAATATCAATTTGTTTATTTCCAATATTTTGGGAGGAAACTTAGGATGAGATTTTTCAGTGATTGATAAGCAAGAAATCTTGGTGTAGATTTACATTCTGGTAAATGATTAGATTTGGAGTATTGGTGGGGATTTGCAGTTTGGAATGCTTGTCATTTCACAGTCATTTAACTGTCGATGATACTCCTTTTCTTAAATGTTTTATCTAGTATATATATATTAATTAATTCAATGTGGATCATGTGTACTTAGTAATCGTGGATATATTTTATATATATATAATCTAAAAAATTCTAAACACTGTTTTCAAATATTTCGACCATATTACCAATTCTTCTTCAGTCATACTTATCGAAATATTTCAAAACGGAGTTTAGAGTTGTTTTTAATTTTACTCTGAAAGAGACTGTGTGTATATATATCTCTCTAATTCTAAACAAATCATACTACAAAAGAGGCTTTTATTGAAAATTTTCATTTAATTCTTTTGTTAATTGGGAGTGGTATTAAATATCAGTGTGACTCTTTCATAAGAAAATTAATACATATGCAATTGTAAATGCGTTGTGATGCAATAAGTCATGCAATCTGTACACATACCTGAAAATTAGCTACACAAACACTGACCTTGGGATATAAATAGACAGTTAAAGGTAACGGAGAATGCAAACCCGGACACAGAACAGGATACTCAAGGTAAAATTAGCAATAGGCTTTGTGGAGGTATGCTTATGGTATATTTAACTCTTTGTACTCTAACGAAGGGTTACGGAAATGTGGGCCGTTAGGGGCATTGTGGAGAGGGTGTAAATAAACTGTAACTAATGCTTGATATCGATTTTGATTGTAAACATTGGATAAAATCCGTGTAGCTGACAGAAAGCAATCATTGATGTGTTGCAATAAATACTGTAAACACAAGACCATAAAAGTCTATAAAACAAGAGCAAAACATGTCTCACTCTATCTGTCTAGCTTTCTCTCATTCTCTCTCTTTCTCTATCTAGCTCTCTCTTTCTCTATCTAGCTCTCTCATTCTCTCTCTATCTAGCTCTCTCTTTCTCCCCCACTATCTATCTCTCTCTCTCGTTCTGTCTCTATGTAGCTCTCTTCCTCCCCCACTATCTAGCTCTCTATCTAGCTCTCTCTCTCTATCTAGCTCTCTCTTTCTCCCCCACTATCTAGCTCTCTCTTTCTCTATCTAGCTCTCTCTTTCTCCCCCACTATCTAGCTCTCTCTCTATCTAGCTCTCTCTTTCTCTATCTAGCTCTCTCTTTCTCCCCCACTATCTAGCTCTCTCTCTTTCTCCCCCACTATCTAGCTCTCTCTTTCTCCCCCACTATCTAGCTCTCTCTCTCTTTCTCCCCCACTATCTAGCTCTCTCTCTCTCTATCTAGCTCTCTCTTTCTCTATCTAGCTCTCTCTTTCTCCCCCACTATCTAGCTCTCTCTTTCTCCCCCACTATCTAGCTCTCTCTCTCTCTATCTAGCTCTCTCTTTCTCCCCCACTATCTAGCTCTCTCTCTCTCTCTATCTAGCTCTCTCTCTTTCTCCCCCACTATCTAGCTCTCTCTTTTTCCCCCACTATCTAGCTCTCCATTTGTCTGTCTAGCTTTCTCTCTCTCTAGCTGTCTCTATCTCTCTCTCTCTAGCTGTCTCTATCTCTCTCTCTCTAGCTGTCTCTATATCTCTCTCTCTCTCTTTCTCCCCCTCTATCTAGTTGTCTCTCCATCTATCTATCTATCTATCTATCTATCTAACTATCTATCTATCTGTCTCTCTCTCTCAGTTTAAAGTTTCCCTTAAGCCATCAAATACATGTGTTCATTCATTACATAGAGAACTGCATCATATCTTAAAATCTCTTTATTGATCTATAACCAACAGATTCTATATCCATGATGTCATGTGTCCTCTTTCCAGTCAGGCTCCGCCCAGTATGGCATGGCAGTTTCGTAATACCAGTCAGGACCCTGAAAAAAAATATGTAACCATTTTACTGCACCCTAGCTGTAAAAATGTAAAGCTTGACAACAGTGACAGTAAAAATGTACTTTCAAAACATCTCTCTCAAAAGTCAAGAATCTGTTAAACCAGTATAAGGGAGACAACTTGTACCATTCAAAATTATAATAGTTTGTAGCTGCAATGTATTTTATAAATCTAACTGATTAATTTTATATAAGAAAAAAAGAGGTAAAAATTATACATATTTTGTGAAAAAAGTTGAATAATTTGACAAAAAGCTTAACATTCATCTACAAGAATAGAAATGGAGACCCAACTCTTATCCAAATTAATCACCAGTTTGCACCTCTCAACCATACCATATTATTTTGTAGCCTCCGTGTAGAAATCTATCTATTTAAACCTTACATCAGTGGTATACAAAAAAATCCAAAGCCACAGTGATGTATTTATCAGGAGTTGATCGATTTCAGCTGGCCATCATCAGAACAAATGGTATCGTATTGGACTGTTGTTTTTATTTGGCCAGTTTAACTATGATACAGAGATCAGGGAATAACACCTCAGGTTTCCACAACAGGAAATCTAATTCATACCTCACAACAGGAAATCTAATCATACCTCACAACAGGAAATCTAATCATACATAGATATGTGTATATATATATATATATATATATATATACACAGTGGAGCCTCGGTAATCCGGACGCCATTAATCCGGACGCTTCACCTTCCGGACGATTTTTCTAGGGAACGGAATTTTTATACATTATTTTGCATCATTAATCCGGAAATTCGCGTTCCGGATCCGGACGGTCACTTTTAACTACAAAACGTTATAATGCATTGAAAATTGTACCGTTAATCCGGACGGTAATTTTGTTTAGGGAAGGTCTGTGTTGGACAATTTTAGCAAGGTGTAAATTATAAAGAAAACAAGCCAAACTGTCTAATTGAAGCGATTACCTGTACCCTGTCAACACCTCCCTCCAATTAGGTGGTGTGTGATGATAAGTCCGTTAGATAGCACGTGCCGATCGAGACATTGTATTGCCAATTTTCGCACATAAGATCTTTATTGCGTGTAGTGTTGAATTTTGTAAATAAATCTGTAGCATATTATTTTATAGTTTTGATCAATACCCTATTAGTATTAATAAATTAAACATCATGCCGTAATGATAATTTTTTTAACTGCTACACGTATCAGTTGTACTGATTCGTAAATTCATATCAGCTTATTCAAATCTAAAGAGTGTAGATTATACTTCTAGATTCTGGATTTTATTCTGTTGATTGGCGTGAAATATACATGTATGTTCATGCACATGCATATGTAGTATAAGGTTTTAATGTTTAGAATGGCACGCATGTAGAATGTACCTGTGTACGATTTATTCTTGTTACGATGTTGTAGAGTTTTATTGCTTTCGAAATTTTAAACTCTGCGTAGAAGTGAGAAAATTACCATTTTAAGGAAAATGACAATTAAATTCTGTATGTACCTGTAATGTTAGTTTCACCCGAGTTTTGTTCCGTTATTATCGCATCATGAAAATAATAGGTGCGCGTGACTAGATCAAAGCAGTAGTAGGTCTTGATATTACGAGCTTAAATGATTTTGTTCTCCTGATATTGTCTTGGATAATTATAGAAGTCTGGCAGATTGAATTTTGGTTAAAGAATGTTGTCAACTGACATGATAATCATGAAATTCTTATATCAACTTTGGACGATGAAGATTGTTTTAACAGACCGCCGAACCCGTGAATCGTGACAGATGGAAATTACCGGCCTCTTTAAGAAGTAAAAGTATGATGAAATGTTTGAAATGTAAATGATTATGTTAGTTACTAATAATTTATTTACTTATAGTTACATAAAGTGCTTCATTATTTGTTTTAGTGCATACGGTACACAGTTTTGTATATTTTTTTAGGGGTCATATGTATGTACAATGTAAGCACAGGCAAATACACTGAACACGTACATTAAATTTTAGTGCTTTGAAATACATGTAAATGTTAACATTATCATAATTTATTTACTAATGCAAATGGTTAAATCCAATGATAGAATGTGTTTAATTCACTATGCATCAATAAAGTAGGCACATTTTGGCTACTTATGCAAAGCTAGAAAATATGCGATTCAATTATCCGGACGCTTCATTTATCCGGACGATTTTGCTGGGAACCAAAGTGTCCGGATTAACGAGGCTCCACTGTATAGATATATATATGTTTATTTTCCCCCCAGTGATACCGTGTGTGTATTTTATGTATATATTTTATATTATGTTATCTATTTTTCTATTCTCTCATTTATCTGTCTGTGAATATGTTTTATACAGGACCACAATGTAAACTAGTCATTTGTACTAATTGTGCTATCCTGTCTAAATAAAAGAATTTATTATTTAATATTATTATTATTATTACCTCACAACAGGAAATATAATTCATACCTCACAACAGGAAATCTAATTCATACATCACAACAGGAAATCTAATTCATACATCACAACAGGAAATCTAATCATAACTCACAACAGGAAATCTATTTCATGCCTCACAATTCTGGATCCAGTGTATCTATACATATTTTATATTTGAATCTTGGATTTAAAAAAAGAGGTGAAATACATATATAACAAAAAAAGTTGGATAATTTATTTATCCAGAGGCATGGAAATGAGGCTTATTTATCCAGAGGCATGGAAATAAGGCTTATTTATCCCAAGCATGGAAATGAGGCTTATTTATCCAGAGGCATGGAAATGAGGCTTATTTATCCAGAGGCATGGAAATAAGGCTTATTTATCCCAAGCATGGAAATGAGGCTTATTTATCCAGAGGCATGGAAATGAGGTTTATTTATCCCAAGCATGGAAATGAGGCATATTTATCTACAAGCATGGAAATGAGTACATTTGCATTCAAAATGGTCTCCTAGTTGTCTGTAAGAGAAAATGCTGGTAGAAATCATGATTAATAATACGTTCGCTGAGACTTACTTTGTAGCTGAGGGCATGGAGGTAGAGTTTGAGCTGGCTGGGTTTGGGGTCCAGAAACTGTTTCTTGCAGATTGGACAGGCCTCAGAAGGGAACCACCTATTCCAATCAAAAGCAGGCTGAGGCTTCCCCGCCATGGTCAATCTCTGGTCACTACAAGTCTGACCACTATCAGACAGATCACAGTCACTCTTGTCCAGAGAATGTGTGTCTCCATTTTTATCAGATATGAGCTTGGTCTTTTTTTTAGGGGTGGGTTCCAAATCTTGTGATGAATGTTCACTCTGGACACCCAGATCTTTGAGCTCCTTGATGCGTTTGAGGTAGTTGGGATTTTCTCCGGCGCAGGTCCACATTTCTCTGTTGTGTTCTTCTTCCTTCAGCTGTCGTATCTGTACAATATAAACCTATATATAACTGTCGTATCTGTGTAATGTAAACCTATATATAACTGTCGTATCTGTGTAATGTAAACCTATATATAACTGTCGTATCTGTACAATGTAAACCTATATATAACTGTCGTATCTGTATAATGTAAACCTACCGGGTATATATAACTGTCGTATCTGTATAATATAAACCTATATATAACTGTCGTATCTGTATAATATAGACCTATATATAACTGTCGTATCTGTACAATGTAAACCTATATATAACTGTCGTATCTGTACAATGTAAACCTATATATAACTGTCGTATCTGTGCAATGTAAACCTATATATAACTGTCGTATCTGTGCAATGTAAACCTATATATAACTGTCGTATCTGTGCAATGTAAACCTATATATAACTGTCGTATCTGTGCAATGTAAACCTATATATAACTGTCGTATCTGTACAATGTAAACCTATATATAACTGTCGTATCTGTATAATGTAAACCTACCGGGTATATATAACTGTCGTATCTGTATAATATAAACCTATATATAACTGTCGTATCTGTATAATATAAACCTATATATAACTGTCGTATCTGTATAATATAGACCTATATATAACTGTCGTATCTGTGTAATGTAAACCTATATATAACTGTCGTATCTGTGCAATGTAAACCTATATATAACTGTCGTATCTGTGCAATGTAAACCTATATATAACTGTCGTATCTGTGCAATGTAAACCTATATATAACTGTCGTATCTGTGCAATGTAAACCTATATATAACTGTCGTATCTGTGCAATGTAAACCTATATATAACTGTCGTATCTGTACAATGTAAACCTATATATAACTGTCGTATCTGTATAATGTAAACCTACCGGGTATATATAACTGTCGTATCTGTATAATATAAACCTATATATAACTGTCGTATCTGTATAATATAAACCTATATATAACTGTCGTATCTGTATAATATAGACCTATATATAACTGTCGTATCTGTGTAATGTAAACCTATATATAACTGTCGTATCTGTGCAATGTAAACCTATATATAACTGTCCTATCTGTGCAATATAAACCTATATATAACTGTCGTATCTGTACAATATATACCTATATATAACTGTCGTATCTGTGTAATGTAAACCTATATATAACTGTCGTATCTGTGTAATGTAAACCTATATATAACTGTCGTATCTGTATAATGTAAACCTATATATAACTGTCATATCTGTATAATGTAAATCTATATAACTGTACGTCAGAAAAATTATCTTTCTACTAGGGAAGAATGTCAATTTTCCCTTTGTATTCTTAGGGTGTTCGGTCCACTCTGCTCCTCATTATGGCTAACGAAGATGTCTCAATATGTTGTGCTGAAACAAGTTCATTAAACAATCGAGATATTTCATAAGATTAAAACCTGAAATGCTGTAGACATACTCTTTGGTGAGGGTTAAAAGTCTGAGGACATATCTTTCCTTACCGGAGTACAATAAAATCACCGTGGATTTAGTACTGTTCTATTTATTGAGATAATCTTCAGTTCTCAGAAATCATCAGCAATCAACAGAAAACAATAGACCACGAGTTTGCGATGGATGTAGCTGCAGAACTATAGCTCTCTGAGTTTTCGGGTTTCATGGGGCTTTAATGAATATTTGAAGGTATGTTTGGACACAAGTACAGTTGGAAAACATGTTAAGAATTTTTTGATATTCGATTTATGAGACAGAGATGCAAGAATAAAACAATATAGGGCCTCAACCATGCATATATTTTTGTGCACCGTAAATCGAAGGTTTTTATAAGGGTGGATCTGTAGCTCTCTGATCTGTCCCAATATTTCTTCAGAGAGCTACAGTTCTGCAGCTATGACGGATGATGATATGCATGATTACAAAAATGAAAATTTAATGTACCTGTTCATCTGTCAGATAATAATTCCCATTCTTCCCCTTTTCAGGACCAAAACATACGCTGTTGTAGCACGAGTCATTGACTATCGGGTGCCCTGTGATAAACGAAGAAATAATGATAACAGTATCCAGAATATAACATCACACTATATCACTGTCAATCAACAACCCTCCATATCATTAGCGACGACAAGAATACTAATTATGATGTCTGTCAAGCAAAGGGTTCTCAAAATATGGAGAGGACAACATTTGGTCTACTGGCCAATTGACTGACAGAAAGACCAATCAACCAAACTGACAAACATACAGACTGACCAATCAGCCGAACTGACAGACATACAAACTGACCAATCAACCAAACTGACAGACAAACCGACTAACCAACCACATGATCAACCGACTATCACTCGTGATAGAATATCAAGACAGACTCAATCACAGTAAACCAACCATCACTCATGAATCGGTGATAGAAAAGGTGTTCCCAGCATGTTACATCTGCCAGTGAGTAAACATACATTTTATACATATACAAAATGTGATACAATGGAACTGACCTAGATACTGGAGATGGACTCGGATCTGGTGTGTACGACCTGTGTACGGTTTGCCTGATGAAACAAAAAAAGAACAGCTGAGTGTACTCAAAATAAACATAAAAACACAGTTCATTGAATACAAATTAAATACAAGAACAGCTTAGTGTACTCAAAATAAACATAAAATCACAACTCCTCATTAATACAAAACAAATACAAGAACAGCTTAGTGTAGTCAAAATAAACATAAAATCACAACTCCTCATTAATACAAAACAAATACAAGAACAGCTTAGTGTACTCAAAATAAACATAAAAACACAACTCCTCATTAATACAAAACAAATACAAGAACAGCTTAGTGTACTCAAAATAAACATAAAAACACAGCTCATTGAATACAAATTAAATACAAGAACAGCTTAGTGTACTCAAAATAAACATAAAAACACAACTCATTGAATACAAAACAAATACAAGAACAGCTTAGTGTACTCAAAATAAACATAAAATCACAACTCCTCATTAATACAAAACAAATACAAGAACAGCTTAGTGTACTCAAAATAAACATAAAAACACAACTCCTCATTAATACAAAACAAATACAAGAACAGCTTAGTGTACTCAAAATAAACATAAAAACACAACTCCTCATTAATACAAAACAAATACAAGAACAGCTTAGTGTACTCAAAATAAACATAAAAACACAGCTCATTGAATACAAATTAAATACAAGAACAGCTTAGTGTACTCAAAATAAACATAAAAACACAGCTCCTCATTAATACAAAACAAATACAAGAACAGCTTAGTGTACTCAAAATAAACATAAAAACACAGCTCCTCATTAATACAAAACAAAAACAAGAACAGCTTAGTGTACTCAAAATAAACATAAAAACACAACTCATTGAATACATATTAAATACAAGAACAGCTTAGTGTAGTCAAAATAAACATAAAAACACAGCTCCTCATTAATACAAAACAAAAACAAGAACAGCTTAGTGTACTCAAAATAAACATAAAAACACAGCTCATTGAATACAAAACAAATACAGAACAGTTTAGTGTACTCAAAATAAACATAAAAACACAACTCCTCATTAATACAAAACAAATACAAGAACAGCTTAGTGTACTCAAAATAAACATAAAAACACAGCTCATTGAATACAAATTAAATACAAGAACAGCTTAGTGTACTCAAAATAAACATAAAAACACAACTCATTGAATACATATTAAATACAAGAACAGCTTAGTGTAGTCAAAATAAACATAAAAACACAGCTCCTCATTAATACAAAACAAATACAAGAACAGCTTAGTGTACTCAAAATAAACATAAAAACACAACTCATTGAATACAAAACAAATACAGAACAGTTTAGTGTACTCAAAATAAACATAAAAACACAACTCCTCATTAATACAAAACAAATACAAGAACAGCTTAGTGTACTCAAAATAAACATAAAAACACAGCTCATTGAATACAAATTAAATACAAGAACAGCTTAGTGTACTCAAAATAAACATAAAAACACAACTCATTGAATACAAAACAAATACAAGAACAGCTTAGTGTACTCAAAATAAACATAAAATCACAACTCCTCATTAATACAAAACAAAAACAAGAACAGCTTAGTGTACTCAAAATAAACATAAGACACTACACCACTAATTTAAACATACATTGTATTTCATTGCATTAAACAAATACAAAAAGTTAAGTCATTAAGTTACAAATAACTTATAGGATCATTACCTTATTATGCATATGATTACACAATCTTCAATATATAAAAATATCAAAGTACCGTGCCATTGTCATAAGAATGAAGAGCTTACCAGACACAAATTTCCTATTTTTCATCTACCAGAATCATGGATATATTCATGCATAGATGAAAATATATATAGATGATATCATTAAACAAGATTTGAACAAACTTGAATCTACACTATGTCAGGAAGCTTTCATGTAAATTTTAGCTCTTCTGGCTCAGTGGCTCTTGAGAAGAAGATTTCTAAAGATTTTCGATTACTAAAGATTTTCGTTATATATTTCTATGTAATACTTTGATCCCCTATTGTGGCCCCAACCTAACCCCGGGGGACGCGATTTGAACAAACTTGAATCTGCACTATGTCAGGAAGCTTTCATGCAAATGTCAGCTCCTCTGGCCCGGTAGTTCTTAAGAAGATTTTTAAATAACCCTACCCTAATTTTGCATTTTTGTGATTATCTCCCCTTTGAAAGGGCATGACCCTTCATTTGAACAAAATTTAATCCCCTTTACCCAAGGATACTCTGTGCCAAATTTGGTTGAAATTGACCCAGTGGTTCTGAAGAGGAAGAAAAAATTGTGAAAAGTTTACGACAACAACAACAATGACAGATAACGGACAAATTTTGATCAGGAAAGCTCACATCATCGTCGGAAACCCACAGTTGATTACACTTCGTTCCTCTCTCCATCACAGGTGAGGTAAAAAGTGTTTCCTCATTGTTCACCAACTAACAGACTTAAAATTTCTTTCTAAATATAAAAAAAAAGATGAATTTATTTTCAAACTCATTGCAAAATTTCCCCACCATACATTGGCCTGATGTTTCAAATCCACCACCTGTGTTATTCAAGCTAAACATTTACAAGGTGTAAGTAGCATTGCCCGTACAGGAAACAACAGAGTTGTTTCACGATGACAAAACTGGTTTTTACTTTTGAGCAGCGTCTGGAATATTCCGGGCACTTACAGTGTACATACATGTTTATCATATACTTGGTAATGATTATGCAGATTCTGCACTGCGTGATACGGGTGACGTCACAATAGCCGATATGAACGAACGGTCTGAAAATCCATATCACATATCAGACCGGCGTGCAAAAATGCATATCAAGCCGGAAATTACGTATTCGCTCATAATAATCAGTGTATCAAAGTTTTTACCATACACATACATATGTAGTTAACCAATGTGTGTATCAAACTGTTGTCTATCAAGTCTTTACCTTATAGTAAATCAAAGTTTTTACCATAGTAAATCAAGGCAAGCAATATATTAGATTTTTTTTTATCTATCTTTAAAGTGCAATAATATAGGGTTATTGAACTTATATCGGTGAAAATTGGCACGAGTTGGCTGTCAAAATGCAGGAGCTTGCGAGTGCATTTTGACAGCCAACGAGTGCCAATATTCACCGATATAAGTTCAATAACCCTCTTATTATATAGCTAAAGTATTTGGTTGTTAAACTATATCCATTTTCACTCAAACTACTCCAAAATAGATGAGAATTCATCAATATTGCCAGTGTGCAATAACAGCATGCATTTCTTAACTGTTCAATATTCAAACCGTCATTAATGCATGAAGCAAACTGATTTTGTAAATGGGGACATAATAATTTATGTACAGTAAAACATAATGCTTCAGTAAATATCAAATACCGGCTCTGTCAGATTCAGAGGACCGTCGTCTGCCATTTTTGCCTGTTTACGTCGTTACGGTAACGTCAATATTGAACGCTCATACTCGGAATGTTTCGGGAGCATACAATTTACGCAATATAAAGTTAGCGTTCAATAAATTCTCAGGATATTGAACGCTAACATTCTCTAGATTTTACGCAGAATTTATATTAGACTATTTATTAGCTATATAATAAATAAATTAACCGTCACATGACAAAAAGAATAGTACCATCATGTAAAATGAGCCCTCGAACCCTATATCAGATTACCACCACCACCCCTCCCCCTCAAAAACACTACACTGTATGCATACAAAATCTATCAATTAGTATAAAAAAAGTGCAGGATATGATAAATAGAATATTACAAGCTAAAATTCATATCATATGTCATATCAGCCCTCAGGTCCCATATCACGGCCCTCGGGCTTATATGGGGCTACTCGGGCTGATATGACACACGATATGGATTTTAGCATGTAATATTCTATGTATATCAACAATACATACATAAATAGGATTGACAGCAGGCACAATGCCGATACAAGCCCTCTCCCTACACAAGATCTTTTCTTGTGCGTACATGTACAATGTATATATTTTCCAAAGAGAAGTTGTAACTATCTTCAAGTTCCCCACATCACCAATTACGAAAGTCAATGACTTTAAATTTTAACAAATAACAGATAAAAATTCATTCATGCCTAAAATGTTGTGTGTGAAGAACATTCCCATGTGAAAATCAGAGGAAGTGCACTCACAATTCTTAAAAAATGTTTGATACATGTATATTCAACAAGAAACTATCATGCTTAATAATAGCTGCTACAAACTCTTTTCAAAAATGATGAATATGAAAACTATATTTTAAAATGAATCCAATTTACCATATGGAATGTAATTTATTCCCATGATTTCTCAATTATGTGCAAAACAGTGGTGGAAATTTGTATGGAGTTATATAAGAAGGGGTAATATATCTGAACTTTTGAACATCATAATAAATTCGAAAGTCTTTTATTCTTTAGGAATTTTACATTTGCACTTCTTGCAACCAAACTATAGCCAAAAATATATATCAACCCATGCATCCATTTATTTTTTGGTATCAGATCATGTACGACCAGCTAACACAGCACTGACACTATAAGAAGAATCGTGACCTACATTTGACAACACTGGTCTTCCCATTGTAGCTGAGTCGAGTGAAGGTAGTTTTGGAAGGTTTACCGTCTGCTCCACATTTCATGATTCCCATCTTAAAGGACACCTTCACAATGGGCTGCTCGCACACCACCTCCCCTCTGTAACATCCGTATATCACTTTAAGAACTAAATGCTAAAATCTTAATCCGTCTCCGTCACACACCACCTCCCCTCTATAACATTCATATCACGTTAAGAACTAAACGCTAAAATCTTAATCAATCTCCGTCACACACCACCTCCCCTCTGTAACATCCGTATATCACGTTATAAACTAAACGCTAAAATCTTAATCCATCTCCGCATGTCATACTTTTGTAAATTATTGTAAACACTGATTGAATGTTTAGAAATTAAATATCTGAACATTTTTCAGACCTTGAGTTTCAAACAATTACAGAAATTAATGAATTACCTAATAGAGAGCATTCAAAAATAGTCAAACTACTCAATGGAGTCGAGAAAAGACAATAAGATATCTGATGATTCGAGATATTGATATTAAAACTACATTATCTTGCACTCAATGGAGTCGAGAAAAGACATTAAGATATCTGATGATTCGAGATATTGATTATTAAAATGTCTGAGGAAAATGTAGTTGGAACTTCCGACTCACTTTCGACAAATCCATGGTATTCAAGATATCCATGTTTAAGATACCACAGTTCAACTGTATTCTAATTTGTTTTTAAATTTCCTTGATTTTAAGCAGACTTACTCAGGAAACTCCCCCTCCACGCGACTGATGTACTCCTTCTCAACATTCCGATTCGTAATATCGTCAATATACTTCCTGGTGGAGGCATCGTTCTTTGCCAAGATGAGTACGCCCGATGTCAGTCGATCCAGTCGATACACAGCTAAATATAGAATTCAAAACAGTTAATGCTGACTGATCTGACACTCAATCGTCAATATACTTCCTGGTGGAGGCATCGTTCTTTGCCAAGATGAGTACGCCCGATGTCAGTCGATCCAGTCGATACACAGCTAAATATAGAATTCAAAACAGTTAAAGCTGACTGATCTGACACTCAGTCGATACACAGCTAAATATAGAATTCAAAACTGATAAAGCTGACTAATCAGACACCCAGTCGATACACAGCTAAATATAGAATTCAAAACTGATAAAGCTGATTGATCTGACACCCAGATAATCTCCTTCACCCTAATTTTCCTTTTCTATTGTCTTGAATCTATATTCTTTACACTATGTGACCTGTTAAATCCGACAGGAGATTTGTCTTATATCTATATTCTTTACACTATGTGACCTGTTAAATCCGACAGGAGATTTGTCTTGTATCTATTTTCTTTACACTATGCGACCTGTTAAATCCGACAGGAGATTTGTCTTATATCTATATTCTTTACACAATGCAACCTGTTAAATCCGACAGGAGATTTGTCTTGTATCTATTTTCTTTACACTATGCGACCTGTTAAATCCGACAGGAGATTTGTCTTGTATCTGTATTCTTTACACTATGTGACCTGTTAAATCCGACAGGAGATTTATCTTGTATCTGTATTCTTTACACAATGCGACCTGTTAAATCCGACAGGAGATTTGTCTTGTATCTGTATTCTTTACACAATGCGGCCTGTTAAATCCGACAGGAGATTGGTCTTGTATCTGTATTCTTTACACAATGCGACCTGTTAAATCCGACAGGAGATTTGTCTTGTATCTATTCTTTACACAATGTGACCTGTTAAATCTGACAGGAGATTTGTCTCCCTAAGCATGTCTTGTTACACAGATTCAACTGTAGTACACTTTGATGAATTCACTGTTGATATTATCAACATCTCATATCAAATCATACAGTTTTCATAGATTAAATTTTAGTTTGTACCAAAAACCTTACAGTTTTTATACTACACAAGTACACCATTTTCATTGGTGTTTGGTTTCTGTTTGTTTATTTTTTTTTTATAATGTTAGTTTAAAATAAGTGTAAGTATAAATAGGTGAGATATACAGTAGAACAAGGATATAGTGAATCTCCGGGGTCAACAAAAACAGTTCAACATACATGTAACCAAACTTTGTTATATCCAGTACAATCTTTGTTATTTTCCTCTCATTGCAAAACAAGTTTCTCTTCACAATAAGTGTGAATTCATTATAAGCGTGAATTCATTATAAGCGTGAATTTTTTATAAGCGTGAATTCATTATAAGCGTCTTTGTTATAAGCATATTTTACTGTTTAATGCACAAAACACAAAATCCCCATCAGTTTCTTTCAATTGGCCAAAACTCAAAACTTGCAAGTTTTCTTTGCTCAGAAGTAAGGCAAACTCCAAATCCAGGGGTCACAAATTAAAAAATTTTGGTAGAGGGTTCATTGCTTATCATAACCATGCAAACAGCTTGACTGCTTGATGTTAAGAGTGAAGAAGATTTTTGTAGATTGCATTAATTTAGATGGTTTTGGTCCCAGGAATTGCAGGGTACAGGAAATTCACAAGTTTTGTTCCCTTTACCTATAGATAGTAAATATCAAAATTGGTTAGAACTGGTTCAGCCATTCAAAAGAAGCTGAAAATGTTCAAAAGTTTACGACTGACATTCAATGATGGATGAAAACAGATGCTGCAATAAGTCACCTGAGAGACTCAGGTGATCTAAAAACATTATGGACAACACCCCCCCCCCCCAAAAAAAAGCCCCACACAACATAAAATAGTATACTGCTAAACAACATCTAGGGGTTAAATACTAAGTACGAATGAAACCTCGAAGCTCCTATGTGCCTGTTTTAGAGATTGCAATGGCTTACTTCTAAGATGGCCGTATCCCAGCTCCTTGCCGAGGATGAAGACCATGGAGTTGTACCGGTAACCCCCACAGGGATGACACGGAATGGAGGACGGCTTGTTTACAACTATCACATCTTTGTTATCCTCGATCACTTGGATTGTCTCCCCTGTTACTGGGTTTTCGTGTCTGAAAACAGGTCATGACATCATTTACATATATACCTTCTTTAGAGTAAATTTTAATTCCTAATTTTGGCAAAATGCCCACTAATTTTGTGTGGAATCATTAAAACATGAAAATATGATTCTACACCAAGGCAATAAAATAATTAATTAGAGTACATGTACTGATATCAAGAATAGTAAAATAAAACTACAAAATACTTTTTTTTAAAAATTGATTCTTGTGAAATGATGAAAAGTATTTCATCTTGATTTAGGCTAACTTGCTGATACATGAAGAAAAAAATCCCTTTATTTAACAAATTTACTGATAAAGGTGTTGTGTAATACATTTGTATTGATATTGTTGATTGACACAAGTGACCCAGACAAGATTTTAGATGTTCTAATTTCAGAACAGTGTTTGTGAGTGTTCAATAGAATAGTGATGTAATAAACTGTTTGCTTGTAGTGTATACTTTTTATAGAAATGGAATTCTCTGGAAGTTTGTTTTAGTATAAATAGACTGCGAACTTTGTAGCAACGAGCACTGTGGAGAATTACATTGGATAGTACACTACTGGGGACTGGACATCACAGCCGATTTCGACAGCGCTAAAGCTAAAATTCTCATGTATGACTTCAACTCATTAGAAAAACAATAGATACTGTTTTATGAACTTTGATTACTGTAAGTTAGATTTTTTCATCTGCAAATATACTGTGAAATGTTTGAATGATTGTGATTGGGTTTTGCTGGTCGTGGGTTTATTCTAACAATCATAACAAAGGACAACATTCATCTAATTACTCTCTGTGTAGGAAAAGTGATTTACGTGTAGACAATACCATCTCCTTAACTTCAGAAGAAAAAACAGTGGCAATAAAAGTATGTACCTGTGTATATTGTTTTCAATAATGTCCCCCTGTTTGATCTTGTAGTCCAGTGACACAGTTTGACCATTTACTGTTATCAGACCTTCTGTTACCAGAGCTTTCTAAAAATAAAGAAAGACAAATAAACAAGTACTGTATACATGTTAATACACAAAACATCTCAATATAATATGCATACGGTGTGACCGTTGAGACGAGCGAAGACCCATGACATACACAGGGAAATATAACGTGGTTGATGTAAACAGTGCACTGTGACGTCATCATTAGCTGCGATATTTTTTTTCTTTCAAACCAATCAATTATCCACAACAAAACGTACGAAGGTATGGGAAAGCTTGTTTGGAATTTAAAATCATTTGTGGTACTTTCCAAACTATTTATTTGTTTTATCTACGGGGTTGTCAATGAAGTATACCGCAGTGACGGTGACATTTTTCCGGAGGCATTATGGGTAGTCCCCATCATTTTTCAGCTAATGAAGAGCAAACCATGTGACTCAATTGCATAATCATTGGAGCGAGCTCGTCCCGACGCGAGCTTCGCTCGTTATAGATGGGTGTGAAAGACATGGTTCATATAATAATAAGCTTAATTTCAAAATTGGTGATTTGCACATTTCTGGATTTGAAATATTTAGAAAATGAATTAGGACTAAGAGATCTTATGTTGAGATTTTAATCGTAGAGCACATTTTTTGATCTAATATTTACACATTTATATTGACAGCCATTTGGAAATATCATCGATAATTAAGATGCATGAATTATTTTAAAATTTTTAATCAAGGGCTAGACTCATTGAATCTAAATTTATTGCAACATGTCATATATTTTCTCTTAAAAATCATGAACTTTAGAAATTTGATTTGAACATACTGTTTTTCCGTTTATCTGTATATATAAACTCCATTGAATATATGCTTTAAAAACAATAAAAGAGTGAAGTTTCTACTTTCCATTTATTTTCGAATCATGCACAAATGGCCAGGTGTTTGAACAAGGAATATACAGAAAATTTTAAAGGGAATGTACAGGGCATATATAGGAAAAGAATGAGAAATATACAGGGAATAGAAAGGAAATATATACACAGCTATTTTATGCATGAGATGAACCATTTCATCATAGGGAAATCGGAATGTAACTGAACAATTCAGTCTTACCACATCGTATTCCTTTGACAACGTAAACTCTTCTCCGAAGATTTCACACAGCGTGCGGTTGAACCAGCGACCTTTGACATACGTGGTAAATGCATAGAAATAAGGATACACTTTTCTCAGACCTATAGAAAAAATAAACCCACCATAATACTCAATAAAACATCGACATGAGAAAAAATAAACCCACCATAATACTCAATAAAACATCGACATGAGAAAAGATAGATACTCACCATAATACTCAATAAAACATCGACATGAGAAAAGATAGATACTCACCATAATACTCAATAAAACATCGACATGAGAAAAAATAAACCCACCATAATACTCAATAAAACATCGACATGAGAAAAAATAAACCCACCATAATACTCAATAAAACATCGACATGAGAAAAAATAAACCCACCATAATACTCATAAAACATCGACATGAGAAAAAATAAACCCACCATAATACTCAATAAAACATCGACATGAGAAAAGATAGATACTCACCATAATACTCAATAAAACATCAACATGAGAAAAAATAAACCCACCATAATACTCAATAAAACATCGACATGAGAAAAAATAAACCCACCATAATACTCAATAAAACATCGACATGAGAAAAAATAAACCCACCATAATACTCAATAAAACATCGACATGAGAAAAGAGAGATACCCACCATAATACTCAATAAAACATCGACATGAGAAAAGAGAAACCCACCATAATACTCAATAAAACATCGACATGAGAAAAGAGAAACCCACCATAATACTCAATAAAACATCGACATGAGAAAAGAGAGAAACCCACCATAATACTCAATAAAACATCGACATGAGAAAAGAGAGAAACCCACCATAATACTCAATAAAACATCGACATGAGAAAAGAGAGAAACCCACCATAATACTCAATAAAACATCGACATGAGAAAAAATAAACCCACCATAATACTCAATAAAACATCGACATGAGAAAAAATAAACCCACCATAATACTCAATAAAACATCGACATGAGAAAAGAGAGAAACTCACCATAATACTCAATAAAACATCGACATGAGAAAAAATAAACCCACCATAATACTCAATAAAACATCGACATGAGAAAAGAGAGAAACCCACCATAATACTCAATAAAACATCGACATGAGAAAAAATAAACCCACCATAATACTCAATAAAACATCGACATGAGAAAAAATAAACCCACCATAATACTCAATAAAACATCGACAAAAGAAAAGAGAGAAACCCACCATAATACTCAATAAAACATCGACATGAGAAAAAATAAACCCACCATAATACTCAATAAAACATCGACATGAGAAAAAATAAACCCACCATAATACTCAATAAAACATCGACATGAGAAAAAATAAACCCACCATAATACTCAATAAAACATCGACATGAGAAAAGAGAGAAACCCACCATAATACTCAATAAAACATCGACATGAGAAAAGAGAGAAACCCACCATAATACTCAATAAAACATCGACATGAGAAAAGATAGATTTAGAATTATCGTTTATATGGTTGGATAAACAAAGGTCCACACTGATCGGAACAACATGACGGTGTCCTTTCTGTGGTTTTGTACACACTATGTACATATTTTAGCAAGAGTCATATTCTGATGTCAATGCAAATGTGCTAATTATTGATTTGCACTGACATAAAAAGTCCTCTATCTAATTATGCATTATTACCAAAGATTAATAATTTGGTCAAGGAGAACATTAGCTCTGATTTCATTAAATTTTAAATAATTATGCTAAAATGTATCCAGTGTGTGTTAACAGTTACTTAGGTCAACACCTGAAGGCAACTTTCACGATGCAGTGCCATTTGTTTTTTATTCATTGATTTGAATTACCATTCTCAAAGTAGTAGTCTGTCTCATTAAAGATGCTGTAGCCTGGGCTAGGATTGCTGGTCAGCCCTTTATTTTTTCTTTTCAATTCTTTGTACTTCTCTTTCTAGGAATTGAAAAACTGAAGCATTAAAACTGTTTAACGTGGCAAAAGCAAATCTTCAGCTGTCAAATGTCTGAATGAGTATGAATTAAAAGATTTTTAAAATATACAACCTGGTCTCTTGCTTGACAAGTTAACTGGGTGTCTTTCTATACATATTGTGTAGCATATATATGCATGGATTACATAAGCAAATATTTATACTATCAGTATCATAGTCAAAAGCAAACAGTATGAACATACCGACCCTGATGTAGCAAATAGTTTGAACACATTGACTCTTATGAACATCGGAATCAGTAGCAAATAATATGAACACACTAACCCGGATGAACCTTGGTATTGGTATGAAATACTGTGAACACACTAACCCTGATGAGTGCTCTTCTAGCTTTCCCTGATAAATTCTCCAGTCCTAGTTTACTGGTTCCTGGACAAGGATTACTGAAAGAAGGGGGCTGAGTACCAATTTTGTTTGTCTTTCCATCAATACTGGACTCATTAGTAGGGGGCTGAGAACCAGTTTCACTCGTAGAAGAAAGAGTAACAGTCGGGCATGTTGCTCCATCAATACTGGACTCGCTAGTGATTGGATCGTCTACTGACCACTCTAATTCCGGTTTGAAACAGTCTGCCATCTGTCCATGAAAAGAAACCGTCAGCAGATTACTTAAAAGTGTAAAAGAAAAAAAAGAAGAGAAAATCAGCAAATAAATAGAGATAATCTCTACATACATTCGCTGAAAATTTTTTGATCGATATGGGCACTGCCATTTTGTTTTGTTCATTTAGTTGCTTATACAGGTATTCGTGTTTTGATGTTGAATGCCGAAAATACAAGACTGGCGTGCAATATGTAATTCAAACATACAATTTGTCAACATTGAATGGTATAATTATTATTGAACAGTTATAATTTTTAGCCAATCATAAAATAGAAAAACAGTAATACCACTAAATAGATGAATAGTTCATGAGTTTCTTTAAATAAAAATATACAACATATTTACGCTTACTTTTTATCACTTAATGCCTTTGAATTTGTATTTTTTTTTTTAGTTTCAACTGTCTTTTAAATTGCAAATGAGAGGTATTGTTATTTATAATTGTTTGATTTGAAAGAGAAAAAGTTGAGGCTGAATGTGATGTCACAACGCACAGTTTAATTCGGTTGGCATTATATTTCCTGAGTTAAATGAACAAGCGGAACCTATAGTTATTCCCATAAGTATGTCCCCCCTTTAATATTTAGATGTTACTGGGCGTTTAGCGCAAGGGGAATTTCATAAATACATATTTTTAAATGAATTATAATTTACTGTGCTTAACAGAATTATGATTATTACTTGGGACATGCCAATGACCATTTCATGCTTCGCTCGATCCAACAGTCACACCGTATATAGACCTACATATTAAATGAATACACATATAGCATATACATATGTAAATATCAAAGTTACAAAGAAAAGGCTACATGTGTATACATATAATTCAAATACCCAACTGTAAATTGCAATAGGTTGTAAATGATTTGTACCGAGCAAAGCTCGGATGGGCCTTTGGCCCGTCCGTGAAGCAAGGCTCTAAAGGTAACACGTATAAGTAAAATAAAAAATGAGAAAATTTGCAAATGAATACAGATAATTTCTATATATGTTCACTGAAAATTTTGTGATCCATATGGGCGCCGCCATTATGATTTGATCATTAGTTGCTTCTACAGTTATTCATGTTTTAATTTTGAATGCCAAAAATACAAAACTGACGTGCAATTTGTAATCCAAACACCCAGTTTGTTAAAAATGAATGGTATGATTATTATTGTTACAGTCTTTAGCCAATCATCAAATAGAAAAACAGTAATACAACTAAATAAATGAACGAGTTCATGAGTTTCTTTAAATAAAAATATACGACATATTTACGCTTACTTTTTACCACTTTGAATTTATTGGTTAATTTTGTTTTGTTTTAACTGTCTTTCAAATTGCAAACGGGGTGTATTGTTGTTAATAATTGTTTGATTTGAAAGAGAAAAAAAATGTTGAGGCTAAATATGACATCACAATGCATGATTTACGTCGGCTGGCGTTATATTCCCCGCTTTAAATGAATAGGCGGATCCTGTAGTACTGTTATCCTCGTATATCCCCCTTTAATATTTAGATGTTATTGGGCGTTTAGTGCAAGGAAAATTTCATAAATAATATATATTTTGAAATGAATTATTGTTTATAATTGTTTGGCTTGAAAGACGAAGAAAAAAGTCGAGGCTACATCTGACGTCGCTATGCATGGTTTACGTCGGCTGGTGCTATATTCTCCGCGTTAAAGGAATAGGCGGATCCTGTAATTATCCTCATAGATATTCCCCTTTGATACTGGGCGTTTAGCGCAAGGGGAATTTCATAAATAATAATTTTTTATTAATTTAAATGAATTGTAATTTACCGTACTGAACAGAATTATGACTATCACTTGGGACACGCCAATGACCATATCATGCTTCGCTCGGTCCAACGGTCACACCGTATATATATTAGCAATTCAGCGTTCCGTACGACCGTAGTCGTGAATGTCAACGCGAGCTGATATCCTACCTAATCTCGGCTGAAATTTTGGACTGACACCGAGGGACTCAGTCGAGATTAACATCCTACCTTACAGATTCTCAGAGTGTGTACACTTCCACTGGTGATACGAATCCTTGATTTGCCAAGAATATGCAATAATATGGTCATCGAAGTCTTTTCTCTCAACGAAAACGACTAGGGTTGTTGTATTGCATGGGCGCAGCCATCTTGAAATTCTAATATTCGATCCAATATCCGGATAGTATTGTATTGTTTATTATGGCACGCCAAATATTCACAAAAATGAGATCAGGGACCTATATACTAGTCCCTGATGAGATAAACATAGTTTCACAGTTGATAAACTAGGTTTATCGACTGTAAACTACAGTTTACGGACCGTAAACTATAGTTAACGATTTGTTAACTATAGTTTTCATCCGTAAAACTTTAATTAACGGTTGTAAAACTATAGTTTACAAATGCTGATCCAAGTTTATCTGTCTTTAAATAAACGTTAACAATAGATTTTGCTGATAAATACAGATTCACATTTGTAAATTATAATTTACATTCGTTAACTATAGTTCACAATTGTGTAATCATAGTTTCACAAATTGTGATACTATATTTATCAGATAAACTATGACTTGAAAACCGTAGTTTACAATAGTGAAACCCTATTTATCAGATAAACTATGTTTTGCAATCGCTAATTATGGCATGCCAAATTCACAAAAATGAGCTAAACATAGCTTCACAGTTGATAAACTAGGTTTATCGACTGTAAACTATAGTTTACGAACTGTAAACTATAGTTTACGAACTGTAAACTATAGTTAACGATTCGTTAACTATAGTTTTCATCCGTAAAACTATATTTAACGGTTGTAAACGATAGTTTACAAATGCTAATCTAAGTTTATCTGTCTTTAAATAAACGTTAACAATAGATTTTGCTGATAAATACAGATTCACATTTGTAAACTATAATTTACATTCGTTAACTATAGTTCACAATTGTGTAATCATAGTTTCACAAATTGTGATACTATATTTATCAGATAAACTATGACTTGTAAACAGTAGTTTACAATCGTGAAACCGTATTTATCACATAAACTATGTTTTGCAATCGCTAATGATTGTTTTCATTGTTAATTATAGTTTACGCTTGTGAAACATAGATTATCTGTTAACTATGGTTTACATATGTGAAATATAGATTAACGTCGTTAACTATAGTTTACGGTCCGTAAACTATAGTTTACAGTCGATAAACCTAGTTTATTAACTGTGAAACTATGTTTAGCTAATTTTTGTGAATTTGGCGTGCCATAGTTAATGATTGTTTTCATTGTTAATTATGGTTTACGCTTGTGAAACATAGATTATCTGTTAACTATGGTTTACAGATGTGAAATATAGATTAACGTCGTTAACTATAGTTTACGGTCCGTAAACTATAGTTTACAGTCGATAAACCTAGTTTATCAACTGTGAAACTATGTTTAGCTCATTTTTGTGAATTTGGCGTGCCATATATATAGATTGAAGAATACAATTGTCGGTTTTGATAACTTTCAACCAATATTTAACAATCCGGATAGAGTAGGCACCCATCACTGTCCACGAGGTATTTGGGAGGTATGGAGCGCCAAATTAACATAAAATCAAATAATTGAAGATATCTTCAATTATTTGAAGATATCATCAATTCAATTATTTGCTCTCTTTAATTGAATTAATGCGCGCATTAAATCAGTTATTGCTCTCATCAAATGAGTTAATGCGCGCTTCAATTCAATTATTGCTCTCATCAATTCAATTATTGCTCTCATCAATTGAGTTCATGCGCGCATCAATTGAATTAATGAGAACAATAATTGATTTAATACGCGCATTAATTCAATTATTGCTCTCTTCAATTCAATTGATGCGCGCATTAATATAATTAATGAAAGCAATAATAGAGTTGATGCGCGCTTTAATTCAATTATTGCTCTCTTCAATTCATTTGATGAGAGCATCAATTTAGTAGAAATATTGCTCGCAATAATTAATTTAGAGCTCGGTATAAATAATTTGATGATCTCTTTAATTCAATTGAAGATATTTTTAAATCATTTACAATGCTTTTGTATAAGGAATTAATTCGCGCATCAATTCTTTTAAAGAGAGCAACAATTCAATTAAAGATATCATTAATTCAATTGTGGATATGTTGAATTGAGGATATCTTTAATTATATAGTTGCTCTCTCTAAAAGAATTAATGCTCTCTTCAAATGAATTAAAGATATCATTAATTCAATTGAAGAGAGCAATAATTGAATTAATGCGCGCATTAAGTCCATTATTGCTCTCATCAAATGAATTAATGCGCGCATCAATTCAATTGTTGATATCATTCATTCATTTGAAGAGATCATTAATTCAATTAAAGCGCGCATCAAATCAGCTGAAGAATTAATGCTCTCATCAATTCAATTAATGCACGCAATAATTCAGAATTGATGATATCATTAGTTATTTGAAGAGATCTTTAATTCAATTGTTGAAGATATCTTCAATTATTTGAGTTTATGTTAATTTGGCGCTCCATAGGAAGGGGCAAGCATTTAAAACTTTCCCAACAACACCACATCCATCATGTATTATCTTCTTTTTTTATGAATTAAAAAAAATATCCTCTTTGTACGGAAGTCGATAGGTGCCAGGGTATAGAGTTAATATTCATTTTAACTGACGACACTTAATTTATATTCAACTCCTCTCTCTCTCTCTCCCTCTTTCTCTCTCAATCAATCAATCAAAGGGGTGCGATCCCTTTAATATCCCTTTCAAATACTTAATTAGTAATAGTATGTATGTGATATAAGCGTTATTGATTTTCGATTGTGCTTTTAATTTACAACCCTATATAGATGTTCACGATATCAAATGTCGACAGATTTGCGAACGAGCCTGTAAACCGTATGGTTTTATGCTGATAAACTGAACTTAATAAACCAACGTATCAGGCACGTACATTATATGTAGAAACAGGGTGCTGACCCTTCACCTTTTTGACAACGTTCTTTTTTTATTATCATTATTTTTATATGCAAACTTAAGTTATTTTCACATGTGAAATAAGATTAATTGGCTCATCCTATTCTTTTGGTGGTAGTAATGAATGATAAAAATGTAATAATGAATGAACTGATGAATTGAATCTTAGGAGTATAAATTTGGGCAAAAGAGAAATTTTTAAGACAATATCTCCTCCGACTATCCCGACACTTTGAAAAACGATCCTACGTGTTTGTACTATTCATAATCTTTCCAAAATAATCACTCAGCAATATGAGTTAAATTGTTTTTGAAATTGGCAGCCGCCATGTATAAATTAAGTGGCGGCCGCCAGATAAAATAAGTAGCGGCCGCCAGTTAAATGAATATTAATTCTATACCCTGGCACCTATCAGCCTACGTATCTTTGAACTGTCAACTAAACAATAAATTTTCGAATATTTGTGACCTCGTGGATCATTTCTAATTCATCAGAGATGCAACATATGTATAATATGATAAAAGACCAACAAAAAAAACCCCCCAAAAACCAAACTCATGATTCCTCATTTTAATCTCGGAAGATTATCTCTTTAGCTGACCTGAGCTGAAGGCTCAAGTGAGCTTGACCGTTGTCTGTCGTCGTCGGTGTTGTCGTTGTAAATTTTTCACATTTTCATCTTCTTCTCCAGAACCACTGGGTCAATTTCAACCAAACTTGGTACAAAGCATCCTGAGGTGAAGTGCTTTCAAGTTTGTTCAAACGAAGGGCCATGTCCCTTTCAAAGGGGAGATAATCACAAAAATGCTAAATTAGGGTAGGGTCATTTAAAAATCTTCTTCTCAAGAACCACTGAGCCAGAAGAGCTGACATTTACATGAAAGCTTCCTGACATAGTACAGATTCAAGGTTATTCAAATCATGGCCTGGGGGTAGGTTGGGGTCACACTAGGGACTAAGGTTTTACATGTAAATATATATGGAAAGTCTTCAGATTTGGGCCAAGGTGACTCAGGTGAGCGATGTGGCCCATGAGCCTCTTGTTTTGGAAACTACAAACAATTATATTCAATAGCACCCGATTCACCTCAATATTCTGCCATGATCCAATTTATTTTCACATATAAATTTCATTGGAAAATACATTCTTGAATTATGTGTTCTTGTCATCTCAAAACTACAATTAAAACCACAATTTTCCATTCATTCATTCATAAGTGAACAGAATTTTAAACTGCAGTGTCAAAATATTTTGAAATTAAAAATACTCTGCCAAATTTAGTTTCCTTTGTAATTTTAGGGTAAAAATTTTAATGCAAAATTACATCTCCAATATCCCTTATTAGAACTTTTTTTCTTTAGTAAGCAAAGCTAGTATCACAAACTAGCTCCAATTATTACACATTTGAGTCACATGATTTGCCCTTCATTTTAACCAACTTGAATCCTCTTTACCTAAGGATGATTTGTACCAAGTTTTATTGAAACTGGTCAAGTGGTTTGTGTGAAAAGTTACAACGAATGCTAATGACAGACAAAATTTAATCAGGAAAGCTCACTGGAGTCTTCGGCTAAAGTGAGCTAAAATAAGGATTACCCATAGTGCTCTGGAAAAATGTCGCTGTCACTGCAGTATACTACAATGACAACCCCTAAATAAAATAAATAGTTTGGAAAGTACCACAAACATCTTTAAATTCCAGACAAGATTTCTCATAACTTTGTATGTTTTGTTGCTTTGAAAGAAAAAAAAACCTTGCATCATACAAACACTCCAGAAAAATAAGATGGTCCTCACTTGAAAACTGAGAGGAGTTGGGCAGACAAATTATGTACCCTCCATAGAATATTAATTTCCAAATAGACTAAGTTCAACAACCTGTAATTTTCTCAAAAATTGTAGAAAATCAAAATCCATCCCACATGCACATCTTCAATACCCATACAGACACTCCACAAAATAAGAAGGCTCTCACTTGAAAACTGTGGGAGGAGTAGGGCAGACAAATTATGTACCCTCCATATAATAATTATTTCCAAATAAAGGGGCAAAACTCCTGGAAAAAAGGTCGAAATGGATCAAAATTGCAGTATGATCCAGAGTGATCCACAAAGAAGCTACACAGCAAGTTTCAGCATGAGAAGTGAAAGGGAAATGAAATTATAAAGAGAAAACCCCGAACGGACGGACGTACAGACATCGCTGTATCATAATACGTCCCATCTAAAGACGGGTGTATAAAAAATGGACCAAAGATGACTGCAGAACAAGGTATACAGTTCAGACAGACATACATGTATGGGTTAAACTTAGAGACCTTTGTTCAATATGGCATTCAAATAACCTTCCCCAAAAACCTTCCTAAGTCATGTCCCTGTTTTTCATGAATCAAAATCATGTGGGATGAATAAATGTCATCCATTTTGCTTTCTACTATATGAAAGTTACCTAAAGTTATACACATGTATTTGCACAACAAGAGTTTTGAATATTTTATTTCAGTTTTCTGTAAGACCATACAAAATATGTACAAGTTCATAACAGCCACAGAACATTTTCATCAATTTTCCACATTTTAACAGTACATGCATTGTCAGTGAATTTTTATTCTTATAAATCGGGTCTAACTCCAAATCCTGGCCCTGTGGGTGGTTCTGTTAGACAGGTCAACCCACCCTTAGGTTCTGAGGCAAATCGGTGATTCTGACCACTCCTGAAAAAGAGGTTGAACACCAAACTTAATTTAAAATTCTTCTCTCTAATATCTCTATAGACATTATCAAAGCTGCCCAACCCAACATAACCAAGTCTCATAACATGAATAGTATTCATGAAGTTGTCATACTTAAACCTTGAGTATATGTATATGATTTAAGGAAACAACAATATGAATAGTAATCCATGTTTAGTTACTAAACCCTTAATCTGTAACCCCCCCCCTCTACATGAAGTACTAATATGAAATGTAACACATGTATCAAGTTATCTCAAACAAAATTGTTGATACCTGCCCACCCATTCTGCAACAGCACACTTCAACTTCACTCAAAACATAAAATTTGTCGTAATCGAGTTGTACACAACTTTTATTTAATTCTTTATACATGGGATATATTTTCAGAACTTACTGTGGCCCTGGTGTGGGTTTTTTGCCTTGTTTAATGTCATTCAATATTCTGTTAATATCATCAACAGTCAAGTCTTCCTATGAAATAAAAGGTCAAAATAAATTATCCAAGATGTAACATGTTCAAGCACATGCTGCGTTGCAATATTTTAGAGAAAAAGTTAAATTAAAGAGAAGAATTTTTTTGTCATATCAAGTTGATCAATATCACAAAGTGTCAAGTATTTTTTATTCTGACAAACCAAAGTTACTAACATAATAGTCGTCGTTAATCTGCACCATGGGGGCATTTACACAGGCCCCCAGGCACTCCACCTCCAGCAAACTGAACTCCCCATCATTTGTCATCTCACCTGGCTTAATTCCTGGATAACAAAACATGTACAATATACAAAACTAGTGGATGAACTGTAGCTCTCTATCACCCCCCCCCCCTCCTCGAGCAACAGTTCTGCAGCTAGTACAACGTATCCAAGACCACATGAACTATTTCAGTTAGAAGTAATTTTCAACAAATTCAAATTTGTATAATAAACAAATATTGTAAATCATAAAATGCTGAAATATAATTATGTAAATTCATAGAATAACACATAGAATTATATCCAAGACAAATGCACATTTGCCTATGAAATACTAGTATAAAGCAAAGCAACAGTTATACAGGAAGGAAAGTTAATGCATTAAATTCTCTTTTACATATTATGTTGGTTTTTACCTAAGTTTTCCTCAATTGCCTTCAGTATAACATCCGACCCAACTCCTCCCAGAATACAGGGGGTGGTGGTGCAGATCTGAACAAAATATTTACCCACTGGCTTCCTGTAAAGACAGTAAAATGATGCTTTAGTTTATGTCATTCACGACTTGCTCTCACCTGCTGCTATAGAAAATTTTCCATATATGGTCTCTTTTAGAGACTTTGCTAAAAAAGCATTCATTGCTCTTTTTGAAATCAAGAATCAGCAGTTTTTATATGAAATAGTTCACCTTAATTTTGACATTTAGTTTTAAGCAAGAAACCCTCCCTGTATATCAAAATAAATCCGACAAAATTCTCTTTTTTTTAAAAATGTGTGCACAAGCTTAAGACAGAATAATAGTGCATATTCATAAGCAATTTCACAAAATTTTACATTACCAAATGTAGGGGAGGGGAGATCTTGATTTTTTTTTTATTTTCAAAGACAAAGCTTGCAATGAAAAATACATGATAAATTTAAATTGACAAGTTTTACCTGTTAAACATTGTGTAAAATGTGGCAACTTCATACACTCTCATCTTGGGCATGCGAAGCATTTCTGCTACCTTGTGCATGGCTGAGATAGGAAGCCATCCTAAAATGATAAAGAATACAAAAAGTCAAGAGATATATTAGAACCATAATTCAATGTAACATGACCAAAATTACTACAGCACTATAAAGATATCATTCCTGGAAGAGTTCTCTCCCCTGAATTCATTTTAGTTTAACTAGACTCTTATCCACATCAACATTACAAATTTTGAAAATGTCCTCTTTTCTATTTCCTGTATTGTTACTAGCTTATAAATAATGTGAAAAATGAAAGTCCTTGCACTAACCACTCAAAAGTTACGTCCAATGTTAGTTTTCAAAAGAAGATCAAATCACAAGGTAAAAATCCCAAGGTCAAAAATTTTCGTACCCCAAAGAAAGGTCTTGGTACATGGAATACACATTTGAAAAATGAAAGCCCTATCACCATCCATTCAAAAGTTATAGCCAAGGTTAAAGTTTTTGCAGACAAAACATACAAATGTACAAACCAAAAACTAAATGCCTCTGAATTTATGATTATGAGGGACATAAAAAATGCTTAAGTTAATTCTATGCAGAAGAGGCATGTTCTGACCGTGTTGTCTTTGTGCAATATCAAGAAGTGGAATCACAGCTGCTGCCTCATGGCCTTCTGGGTAATTACCAATGATGACCTCTGCCCTCTGAAATCAAAACATGCACAGTAGTTACATACTTACACAATGACGTGTGGATTTGTTGTCATTGTTCGGGAAATGATGGGTGCCAGCATTGTAAAAGAAGTGATTCATACAAATTTTCTTACAATGCTGTTATTTGTCATTAAAATCAACTGAACTAATTGTAAACATGTGAAAGCATTTCTTGGTCTATAAAATACACATTTACAACAAATTTTATTTTGTTGTAAAATTTGCTTTTATAATAGTTTTGTTTGTAACCTTAACCATAATCATTGATAAGATTAAAACTACGTTTATCAAAATAAAGATTTCGATTCTATTGAATACATAGCATTGTACATCTTTGCTAGCCAAGGGTTTTTGGTCTCCATGGCTGGCGAAGATGGAGCATTGTATAGAAATAAATTTTGTACTGGAAGACAGTAATGTAATTTTCTTCCTTCAGAGCCCCTGAATAGATTTTCTAACACAAATATTGATAACAAAAGTTTATAAACCTTCATTTATTTCCATTATTGAAATAGCAATCTTATTAAAATAAATCTTGTAAATCCACTCCTCTATGATATGCTTCAATACAATCCTAGAGGAGCGGATTTACAAGTCTAATTTTAATGAGATTGTTGAAATAGACTAGTAAATCATAATTTTACAGCAAAAATTTTCAACACCAAAATGGCACCTAACATTGCTTTGAATGTTTATTCTAAGACAATAAATCAACTAATATTCAAACATTCAACAACATTAAATGCATATTCAAACTGCAAACCACTGAAAACTGTGTCTTGCTAAGTCTTTTTAACCATTATTACAATTAGAGGTCTGCTTCCATGGAAATAAATACATACACACTGTAATAAGTAATACCTTCAAATTTTCCTGTGTGAATTCAAAAGGTGTGTTAGGACTATTTTCTGGTGAATCTCTGTGCTGAAATATCAACATGAAGCAAGAATTATTCAAAGTCAATCATTCTATTCCAGAAAAATCATAATTTACATGTAATTCAAAATAAATTCACTGAATACCCATGGTTGATAAATCTTTGAATCCATTAACAAACTCATGACAAAGAGAAATCAGTTTTTAAATTTGCAAATTTGTGGATCAGAAAATAACAATTAATATTAGAAAAATAACAATATTAGAAATCCAAGAACAAACCTTACACTCATAATTATTTACAAAAAGAAAAGAAAAAAGATTATAAATCATTTTGTCATTCCTATGGGCGAAATTCAAGAAAGTATGTGAGATTTGTTAAAAATAACATAAAACACAAGTCTTACAGGGCACATTGCTGTATTAGGATGCATAATATACAGGTCTTATTCAAGGCTCAAAATTAGCAAATGCCCATCAGTCCATGACTGATTAGAATTCTCCAGTCAGTCCAATGGTCAGTTTTTTTAAACTTCTGAGAGACTAAGATCAGCAAATTATATGGAGAAAGTGATAGATTTTTATGATGAGATTAATGAATCACATTGCCAGAAAACACTTGACTGGTTGAAATTATATTATGTATCAGTCTGGTAGTCTCAAGCCCTATAAGTGCAAATCCCAATTAAATGCAGTTAAGGTACTGCATCAATGAAATGATCCATGCAAAGTAATTGCCTACTCACTTTTTTCTTGTACAGTAGAAAAATGAAATAAATCGTAGGTACTTATAATCCAACAACAGACTCACAGAGCTGTTGATTTTTATTAAATGAAACAAAAAACTACACCCAATATTGAGAGCTTACCACAAATGACTGTGATCCAGATACTGCTGTGGTGCGGTGGAAGGTCCGCACCTGAGCTGACTGTAAAAAATTAGACGTGATCATTTAGTTATCGGAAACATCAACACATCATTGATGTCTTCCACACAATAAGAGAATATCAAATCCGCATGAACATCACTGGATATAATAGAGGGCAAAGCTCTCCCTATAGGTAACACATATATACATGTTTAAAAGGAAAATATAGGAAAACAATGAAAAATTAAACCATACCTATGGAACTTGAAAATTTTGGTACTAATGGCGTCGATTCGAATACTATCGCGTGGACATGTATTTCTCCATTTTGAATCTCATCTACCCTAGTTCGCGTCGTTCTGAGATGTTACATAAAATTCGTAAAAGCATGTAAATCTTATTTTCTTAATCATATATAATCACTCCACCATTAACGCCATGTTTGTTGTTGTGGTTCAAACGCTATGTTTGTAAATTTCCTAAATAACGACGCTGAATATGACGTCACAATGTACTGTTTACATCAATTGCGTTATATTTCCCGCGTTCAATATATAGGTGGATCAAATATCCAAAATTAGGATGCTTTGATACAGCTCCGTCCTCGTGCTAACTTCGGGTTGTTTTCGTTCTGTTTTGGATATAGATACTAATGCCAAAATTTGTTTGCTTCGCCCTCAAACACGGTCACGCCATAAAACATATTATCTTGACATTAGTTGACAAGGTTAGTAAGTGCAAAATTCCAAACTAATTCAAAGAGAGACCCTATTCAATAAACTATTGAACACCTGTTGAATACATTGTAAAATACTGTACTGAACATACTTGGAAGTTACAATTACATAATTTCCAATTCCGTTATAGCTATGTAGCTATAAATAGGTTGTGTTGAGTTTTACTCCCAGATGCTCAAAAACTAACTTTTTGGACAAAATTTCTCAACTGACTATTTTGACATTACAGCAGGTACTGCTGCAGCACAAATTTTGGTGACCTTCACCAATTTTTCAATTTCATTTAAATTACTGATTAAGTATATATATCTCTGTATCCATTAGGACTTTCTCTACAAAAGTAAATGCATTTCTGTTCTCAGGTTTGCACAAATAGGTTATACTTACTGCTGCAGACAAAATTCTTCCACACACAGTTCGAATCATCTCTGCAGCGGATGTTGACTGTGGTATTAACTGCGGTACAGTTATGTAAGCAAAAATCAAAGAAATTACAAAATTTAACCATTTAATTAGTATAATTACAAATCATTGCTAATTTCTTAATATTTAAAATACATACAAATTTTAACAAAATTTACTAGGCTATTTTAAGATAATGATTATGATAAAATGGTTTTCCGTTTTTATCAGAAAAAAAATTCAGGTATATTTTTTTTGTGCGGGACTATTTCGTCTCTATGTAAACAATATGGAAGAATGAAGAAACGGTCGTAGAATTTAATTTATCTCAATACGTTACAAAATAGTTCCATTCAATCATGTAAACACGTAAATTTGTCGTTGATTTAAAGATATGGGTTCAAGAATTCGCAGTCGTGGCCATACGGGCCGAGAACGTACACATTTCGACATTCAAGTTCGACTTTTTACAGACGATAAATTTCCTTTGAAGCATGTTTCAGGGGATATGAAAATATCTGAACTAAAACGGTATATGGAATTTGCTGCAGGAATACCTGTTCACATGCAAAAAATCAGTTATCTAGATGCAGGTAATTTTACATATACACATGTGTTAGACCTATATGTGTCTAGTTTTGTAAATGTTTGGCATTTTATTAGTTTTTCCTTCTTCTTGTTGATACGTATGTATACACTATTTACAGGTGAATTATTGCAAAACTCAACAATCCGTAGTAATGACATTGTTCCTGGTGCCACACTGAATCTCGGAGTTTGGCCAATGTGGAGAGAGCTCATTGAGGCAGCCTCTCTCAATGACATTGACTGGGTGAGTGCCATACCCAACAATGAGTCGATGCAATGTCAACAAGCAATATTAATAGATTTAGAAGAACAGCTTTTGGTCTTGTTCTTGTGAAACTTACAACCAAAACAGCTTTAAATTTGTGAACATGAAGGCCCTCCCCTTCTCCTAGCCCCTGCCACACTTCATGAATCTCATGGTGGCATTGGTTGACATCAAGTGAGCCTGAACACTGTGTTCATAAACAAAATTTTGTGAGAGTGATGCTTGTGAATGTTGTAGATCATGTAAATAAAAGTAGATTTACAGAAATTGATTTATCATCAGCATTCTTTGTTGGTAATATATACAGATAAGCTATGAGTTAATATTATGATGTTTTCTCATATCACTATTGCAGGTTTTTAGTCTTGGTGTAACCAATCCTACATCTTATAAAACTCCACAGAGTGACTATATGACGAGGAAAGCTAAGAAAGCTTGGCTGGAGGAGAGGGCATTTCTAGCTCTTTACATCGCTGCTCACCGCGGTCATGAAAAACTAGTCAAACGACTGATAGAAGCAGGTAGCATCTGAATTTCATAATTGTATTGATTTTTTGTGATTTTTTTTAACAATATCAAAATGTTTCAATTTTGTTTACTAATGGTAACAATTTGATTTGATTAAAATCTTCTCTGCTCACATTTTTACTGCAACTGCATAACATACATGTAAATGAGATTCCTAAAATAATTTCAGCAATTCATGATTAAAAATACTTTTCAAATTTTTACTCTACTGAATTTATTAGCAAAATAATTTTCATACCAGTAATACAATTTTGAAAGAAAATATTCACTTTTAACAGGAACCGATTTGAATGCTTGTACTCCATGTGATTCACTTTTAACAGGAACCGATTTGAATGCTTGTACTCCATGTGGACGTACAGCCCTTCACGTGGCAGCTTCACAGGGGCGTGGCAATATCGTGGATATTCTGTTAGAGAAAGGTTAGTAAGCATTTGTTCCCTTCACAGGGGCGTGGCAATATCGTGGATATTCTGTTAGAGAAAGGTTAGTAAGCATTTGTTCCCTTCACAGGGGCGTGGCAATATCGTGGATATTCTGTTAGAGAAAGGTTAGTAAGCATTTGTTCCCTTCACAGGGGCGTGGCAATATCGTGGATATTCTGTTAGAGAAAGGTTAGTAAGCATTTGTTCCCTTCACAGGGGCGTGGCAATATTGTAGATATTTTGTTAGAGAAAGGTTAGTAAGGCTTAATTTGTTCCCTTCACAGGGTGTGGTAATATCATGGATATTCTGTTAGAAAAAGGTTATATATATATAGTAAGGCATTGGTTCCCTTCACAGGGGCATGGCAATATTGTGGATATTCTGTTAGACAAAGGTTAGTAAGGCTTTGTTCCCTTCACAGGGTCATCATGGCAATATCGTTGATATTCTGTTAGTGAAAAGTTAGTAAAGCTTTGTTCCCTTCAGAGGGGCGTGGCAATATTGTGGATATTCTGTTAGTGAAAAGTTAGTAAGGCTTTGTTCCCTTCAGAGGGGCGTGGCAATATCGTGGATATTCTGTTAGTGAAAAGTTAGTAAGGCTTTGTTCCCTTTCCCTTCAGAGGGGCGTGGCAATATCATGGATATTCTGTTAGAGAAAGGTTAGTAAGGCTTTGTTCCCTTCACAAGGGCATGGCAATATTGTGGATATTCTTTTAGAAAAAGTTTGATAACTAGGCTTTAATTCCCATCTAAAGTATGTGGCAATATTGAGATTATTTTGTTAAAAAAAAAAAGATTCTGTTTCCAGAAACACAGTGCAATAAAGATGTAGCAACTTAAGACCATTATGAACACATTATTCTGAAAAAAATTAATTCATACATGTATTGACCTTTTAATTTCATGTGCATCTGTATGTTGTTTAAAATAAGCTGAAAGGTATATAGCTGATTTTATCAGGGCAAATAAACTTAAATTTACAATGAGCACCAATTAAAAGGAAATTACAAGAAATCTGATTTTGAATATCTGATCAATTATGAATGATATGATTAAGGGAACATAATGTTTGCAATATATGATTTATGCTTTTCTGAGTTTTGGTTTTCAAGCAAAGTTTTTGATACCAGGTGCTGACATTGATGCAGAAGATGAGGACAGCGCTACAGCATTGTCCATAGCAGCAAAGTTTAATCATAAAAGCTGTGAGCGACATTTATTCCTCTTCCGCTGGCAAGAGCGAGCCAAGCGAACAAAACCAAGCGAGGAGCCAGACCGCATGGCACATCAGTTTTTTGACTCTGCCTTCCCAGTTTGGATGAAGGGAAATAAGTTACAGCTCTACATGACTAATATTCTCCCCCCAGGAGAGTTTGAAGGCACTAGATTAAATTCTCCTAAAAAGAAAGTTCGAAATCGAGGATTTACAGAGGAAGAAATTAAAACACTTGAGAGACAAAGAACAGAGGAGAGTTTTGAGATTGATGCTGATGGTTTTGATGAAGATGGTATGTTTTATGGCCGATAGTTATCTTAATTTTAAAGTTACTGAGAAATGTTGAGTTTTATGAATAAGAATAAGTGTTTTTCTGTTTGATAAACATTTTATTACCAGATAATTTGTTAATGTGAAATTTAGACTTCAAGGCATAGTAAATTTCATTTGATATACATAATTAACTTTACAATGAGTACATGCATATTTCACTGTGTTGATATTTACAGCTAACTATGAATTTCACATTAACATATTACAATGAATGCTTCTCATTTCACTGTCAATTTTTATAGGTAACTGTATTGATGTTTACAGGTAACTACAAACTTCCTGTGATAAGAGAAGAAAGACAAAAAACCAAATCAAGGTGGGAATTTAACAGAGTTTTGTTTTTAAACTTATATGGTAATAAAATATGAAAAATCAAAATATAAGTTAGTGTAAATTTATTAGAAATGAAAGAAACACAAGAGAAAAAGTTATTTAACAAAGAGAATCATTGAATTCCTAACTCACAGAATTTCTTCGGTAGCAGTCTGCAGCTGGGTTTGATCACCAGACCTGGCCAGATAACTCAGTTGGTAGAGCACCTGACTAGAGATTCGTTTTCTCCCTTCCTGTTACACTTCCATTTTAATGTTTTGTCATCATGTTTACTAAAATATACTGTAATTGAATTAATTAGAATGGAATCCTTTGATCCGCTCACTAATGCTAATAAGTGGTGGGATAAAATGATTGAATTGATCTAATTTTATGCTTAGATATTGAATTGTAATTTAAGAACAATATAGGAAATTCCCTGTATCATTGTAGTTTGAAATCAAGTGTGTCATATGATGATTGGTTAAAGAAGAAAAAAGCTGTAGAACAGCGGGCCATTGATATCAAACGAGCGGCGGAGGAGAAAATACGACAAGAAGAGGAGGAACGGTATGTACCCACTCAATATGTCGCCCTGATTAGGGCTGTACGACAAAGCAGTCTTTTTAGGCACATAATTTGATATAAGAGAAAAATTAATTTCTGTGAAAAAGAATTGGTTATTTTAATTTCCCTCTGTTGCAAGTAACATTGGAATGGGTTTACTAACCTGAGAACTTCTACCCGAAATTTGTGATCACTGTTTAAATGTTTAATTTTCATAACACAGCAATGACTTAAAGTATAGATTTACAATGGTTCTCTGTTCCATTCAGAAGTCAATTTCTAATATGATCCAGAATAAAAAAGGAAACATATAGCATATTCAATGCAAAAATTGTAACACTAATTTTTCAAAATGAAGCCCTGCTCCAGAGTTAGGATGTATGATATTGAAAGTTTGGGGTTGGGATGTTTAAACTACATTGTCTTATGTGGTAACCTTGCATGCATTAACTCCTTTACATTAAATTTCTGAATGCAGAAGAAATGAAGAGTGAGTAGAATCACTGCTTTGTACTGCTAATATCCCGTGTTTTCTGTTCGTCATCGTCCTTCATCTGTAGTGTGTGCAGTATCAATAGTACAAGTAGTTTATTTTCAGCTAGAAAAACCTTTTCTGAATTTAAGCTGTTTTTTTTTTAAAAATTGGGTTATTCTACTTCATATATATCTTTAAATTTTCTAAGTGAAAACTATTCTTCATTAGTGTGAGTTATATAACGTGTGTTCTGTCGTATGTGCTGTGGTACTGTTGTAATATCTGTAATTAGCAGCTTTTCTCTGTTTAGAGTGCAAGAAAATCCAGTTTCCTCCATTTTTATTCTATATACACTATATTGAGTGATTCATTCCCAGTGTCAATAAATCGGCAGATTTTCTTATTTCCACAATATTGAGTGATTCATTCCCAGTGTCAATAAATCGGCAGATTTTCTTATTTCCAGATACCGTAAAACACGCTTATAATGGACAAGCTTATATAACAAATTCACGCTTATTGCAGAATGACAGCAAAACCTGGAGGTTCACAATGACTGTGTTTTACTGTGCCTATTTTCTTTCCTTTCATTTGAATATAATGTAGCTAATCAATCAGTGTACAAATGTTCATGTACATACTACATACATCTAGATACAATAAAGAACGAAGTTATTTAACATCAAGATGAAAGTATTTTCATTTTCCCCATAGATTATAAAATCCCCCCTCCCCCTCCGAGATTTTGAAATGAACGTGTTTATTTTCATCAACCCAACCCCCCCCCCCCCAACCCCAACCCCCCCCAGATTTTGATATGAACGTGATTATTTTAATAAATTTTCCCCAAGATATTTTGAAATGAACAAGTTTATTTTCACACACACACACACCCTTTGATATTTTAAGATGAATAAATTCTCTCTCTATATAGATACAATAATGAAGAAAATATCATCATGCAGTGTTAAAGTATTTTAATTTTTCTGTAGAGCTACAGTAGATTCTAAAATAAACAAGCTCTCTGACATCACCATTTTGCTGTTGTTGTTTTATTGTCAGCTTATAATCATTGATACAGTGTAAGTTTTGAATGCATGTAAACTTGAACACAATTGATTTAATATTTTATTCTAAAGCAATGACGATGTGTTGGAGATTTTTTAATGAATTAAGAACACTGACTAACTGTTACAGTTACTGAAGATATCATAAATCACATCAATTTTTTTGTAATATATATCAAACAACATTCTTTCATAGCTGTCAAATTAAACCATGAAGGACTGTTCTTCTGGAACTGCATATGTTTAATTAACACACACACAGTAAACCGTAATTGTTAAACGCGTTTATACGGCATCATTTCTGATGCAAGTTTTTACTCTACTGTAAATGAATTCAATTTGGGCTGGTTCTCAAATGACAAAACAGTTGTGGAAATTGACACAATTTCACCTACAGCATATGATAAACAGTTTTAGGGAAGGAAAATCAAGATGGAGGATTAAGTTTTAAAGATGATGCGCGTCAAATATTACTTCCACAGCTATTTTATGATGAATAATAAATCTGCACTCAATGAATTTTATGATGATTAAAAGTAAATGAAGTCTTATTTTGGTATCAAATGTGTGTATCAATTAATATTATTATACAATTGTCATTTCCTTAGAATGTTTTAAAAAATCATTAATATTCAATGAATATATGCTGTAGCTATGTCTAGGAGAATGTAAGCTATATCTTTTTTATGATTTTATTTTTCATCATGCCAGGATTTCTCTGAATACAGTGTTCTTTTATTTTTATACAACAGTACTGCATGAATTATAATAACTCTTTATTTCCTTTATTTTACGCCACTCAAGCTGGGAGAGGTAATATGTCTGTGAATTCAAACTCTCCAGTGTTTGCTCCAAAGTTTTCTTTTTTTTTTTCATCCTCTCCTTCATAGTGGCGGTCTATTCCCTTGTCGTGTGTACTAGTACAGTAATAAATTAGTACATTAGTCAAAACTTACCGTTAGAGGTATTCTACATGTGTACTTGATGATGATTAATACATGTATGTTGTGATTTAGTGACCCTGAGCTGCGAAGGTATGTTTGTCTGTCCGTAGTTATTCAATAGTTAAGCTCATATAGAAGTGCGGGGACAGGACTACGTTTTTATTATCTTCTGGTGTTTCTTCTAATTAACGCTTTTGCAGATGATTTTAACTCAATTTATCTTTAAAAAGAAATTTGGATGTGCATTAATGTGTTAATATAGTTGTATCGACGCTACAAAGTTTTTGATATTGGCTTGTAATCAATACTTAATGTAGATATTTTACTTGTAGAGCTATACTAATTTGGACATACATGTACTGCTGTATAGAAACATTCTTGTATATGGGTATTCCCAAAAATTATTGAGAATTTTTTGTTTTTGGAATATATTTCTTTAAAATATTGCATGAATAAACTTATATATATATATATATATATATATATACATATATACATACTCCACTTATACTGAAGTTGTCTAGATATTGAACTATCTGTTATATTGAAGTAAAAGTAAATCTCCAGTAGCATTTTTGAAATAGCTAGTATATTGAACTTTGGATATATTTGAACAATTCAAGTCGATCCCCAGAAATTCAATATATCCGTAATACTGTTTACTGTATGATTGAAACTTTCATCATTTCCATCAAGTTTAGCACTCATTTTCAGGTGATAAGAAATGAACTACGCAAATGTGGAATATTATTATATCATAAGGAGGAAGAGATTACAATACATTATATATAGTTTATATATGCAATATTTTTTATGCGCCCATAATAAAAAATTAGGGGGCATATGATTTTTGGCTAGTCCGTCTATGGCAAAAAACTTTAACCTTGGTCATATCTTTTACTCCATAAGAAGTAGACTTTTCATATTTCATTTGTGTATTTCTTGTGGCAAGACTTTTCTATCGATACCAAAATCTTTGATCTGATGACTGAAATATTGACCTTTGACCTCCTTTTTGAAAATTCAAATATAAGTCATATCTTTCAAATTGTAAGAGATACTGGATTTATAATAAGCATGTGCATTTTTTGTGAGAAGACCTTTTCAAAAATACCAGATTTTGTGACCTTAACCTAGTTTTTTCGAAGAAAAAAATACAATGTCTTACAGTTCCACTTTATTGTAATTTGGGGGGGGGGGGGGGGGATCAGTGTTTCACAAACAAATCTTGTTTTAAAAGATATATTCCAAAAGATTTCTGTTATATCTCAGAACACAATAATTCTCACAATTCTTCTTTTCTTTTTGTAAACTGTTGCATGTATATGATTGCTATAATTTTTGAAATTCAATTAACAACAAATTAATTGCCTTATTAAACTATTTTGCAATGTAGATCTCGATCACAATTAATCCTAATGTATTGATGGTTTCAGAAAACGACTGGAGGCGGAAAAGTCACAGTCATATGAGACGTGGTTAGCCCAGCGGGAGTTGGAGAAAAAGAAAGTAGAATTCCAACGACACAAAGATGATCTGCCTGCTGCCAACCGAGGCCCAGGAGCCTTGAGGGCCTATCTTCGGTCCCTAGGCAGAACTCGGGCCGGCGATACATACGAAGATTGGCTGGACCAGAAGGAGACTGAAATAGATTTGTATGGCGACCGAGTTAAATCATCCAAAACAGTAACTGTGTAGAATGATGCAAGACAAGTTCTTCTTCCAGTCCAGCGCAGACCCAGCTCTTACCTGTGTTATCGCACTGTTGTGTGTGCTGGGTATGCGTGTGACAACATGTGCTGTGCTGTCATATCGAGCATGCTCCATTGAGGGCTGTCTCTGATTTTCAAAAAAGTGCAATTTCAGTTGTTAAATAAGTCTTTCCAAGTACTATAAATGGTGTATGTTTATTTATTGAGCTTAATTTTTTTAAAGAGCGTATTTTTTCTAAGTTATAATGTACATTTCCACAGTGCTGATTTATTTGGTCATTTAAAGAGAAGGACAATTTTTAGAGAAAAATGATCAACTACAATGTAAAAGATAGACAGATGAATAAATGATGTGTTTTTGTATGAATAGTTATTTGTAGTCACATGTATACTAGAATGTAAATAAATTTAGATTTTATAAATTGTAATTTAAGTTTGTTTCTTTTTATGAAAATACTTGTACTTCAGTTTTTTAAAGCAAATATTACAAGTATTTAGTGGGCATTTAAATGTGATGGATTGGTCAGGAGTTTGAAATTGAAAAAAAACAAAACTGGGGAAAAAACTTTTCTAGCAAATTTCATTCAGTTTTTGGCTTTAGCCTTTTTGTACAAAGTCAGGATACCTATAAAGTAAATACAGTATAAGTTGTGTAAACCGGCCTCTGGGTACTCTGGTGTTCTGTCAATTCCGATTACGAAATTCTGAAAAAAGTTTAAGCTAATGAGATTTTAAACCTTGCCTATGATTATGACCCAAGATATATGTATTTTGATGCTATAAATTATGTTCAAATCATTTGAATTTTTTAAACGCCCTTGCACCCAATTTTTAATATTCATGAATTATCTCCCTTTGGAAGAGTGTAATTACCATTTCTTTATTTTAACAAACTTGATACTCTTCACACACTTAAACTTTGTACCAAGTTTGGTTGGAATTGGCTCAATTGTTCTGGAGAAGAATTGGACAATAATCTGTAATGTAGGAGAGGAGAAAATTTACAGTTGGACCAGGAATCAAATCCTGGACCCCTGCATTACTAGACAGGTGCTTTAACCACTGAGCTATCCAGACAGATATCTATATAGCCCTAACTACTACATTTTCCTCCCTCCTTAAATTGTTTTTGCCCTCGAAGACACACAAAACCCAGATTCTTTTGCCCCTGACAGGACTTTAACCTGAAGTCCAGGGGTGGTCAACAGAACTAAATATAATGTAGGAGAGGAGAAAAATTTATGACTGGACTGGGAATCAAATCCAACCACCGAGCTAGCCAGGCCGATATCCACAGTCCATACAACCTTAACTACTACACAACTGATAAACTTTGATAAGATACTCAGATTAGGCGAGCTAAAATGTTTGAAATTTTTGTCCATGCCATAATACATTATAAGCTTCATCTTCATAAGTCAAGGGTTATTGATTCATTACCGCACACTAACTAGTAATAACCCTTGACTTGTGAATATTTATAAGCTCAAACTTGAAGCAAAGGTTATTAATGGCAAAATGGTTTGTCAAGAGCAGACCAGTATAAGGTTAAAAGAAGATCATTAACTATGTAGTGCTCTCACCACCGAGTCGCCATGACCGGTTGTTCATTAACTGTTGCACTCTCACCACTATAAGACTGGTTGATTATTAACTATGTAGTGCAGGGATAGCTGAAGTTAGTATAGATATGGCATTTAGATATCCCAAATTATTTTGTCTATATGCATAACTAAATGCGCATATCTAAAAGATTAGTCTGCCGTACCAATTTTTATATGCCTGCCTGTGGACTGGACATGCTGGATATATCAATGGTACAGTGATGTCCGGCCATCCATTCAGGGTTTTATTTCTATTTCTCTAGTACAAACCAATCTGAAACCTAACTGTGTGGGTCACTCTACTTCATGTTGCAATTCTGATCCGCTTCAACCCATCTTAGAAGAGTTTTGCCCCTTTATTTGAAATTGGATGCTATATATGGGGGCACATGATTTGTCCAACTCCTCCCAGTTTTTAAGTGAGGACCTACTTTTTTTTTTTACAAAGTGTTTGTATGGGTATTAAAGATGTGCATGTGACAAGGATTTTGATTTTCTTTGATTTTTCAGAAGATTACAGGTTGTTGAACTTTGGACATTTTTTTTAAATTATAAAATAACAGGTCGAACTTGTTCAGTTTTGAGGAAATATTATAAAGTGAGTATAGTCAATTTAACTCCACTCGCAGTTTTCAAGTAAATACTATACCTTAAAAACATTAAAGATGAGCATATTGAAATCATTTTTATTACAAGTTGTTGAATTTGTCCATTTGGGGGGGGGGGGATATTTTACACACAGAACTCTTGGTTTGTTTATCTACCTCCTGTCAGGTTTTTTTAGTTAGGACTTTTTATTCATAAGATGCGATAGAAAGTAGAAGATGGCCGATAGTACCAGAAGTAAAGTTCTACAACTCATGGTATCTGATTTTTTAAGGCCCATTTTGGGTCCGAATTTTGGCCCTTTCCCCTCCTAAAATTGCTAATTTTTTCCCAATTTAACTTGCTTTTTTCCCAATAATAGAATTATGAAAGGAAAATGTGTTTAAAAAAATAAACATTCGATGTGAATTATATACACGAGATTTAACAAAGAGTTATGGGAATGATGATTTGGATAGAATAGTTTAAAATTTTAGAAAGTGAAAGAAAATTAGATGTGTAAAATAAAAATAATATAATGTTTGATAATGAATTTAAAACTTATTTATAAAATTTTATTTTTCCCAATTTGACTGAAATGTCGACAATTTTTCCCCAATTTGAAAGCAACAGAACCCTTGTAAAAAATGTAGAAAAATCACTGGGTATGAACCGGTACCGTTTCCAGTATACTCTTTTTACATATCATAAAATCATCACAGACACAGCTCAGTGGCCCTTTTCACAAAAAATCCTATGATTAAGATGAAAATTTCAAAACACTTTAATTCTTTTATAATCGATAATTCTTCATTCATATATTTCTGAGTGTGCAAATCTAGTATATACGCTGGAGATGAAACTTTAATTTTACTGGGGTGACAGTTACACTCAGTTGAGTATAAGGCAGACAGAAAACACTTATTTTAGTAGTAAATTTTTTTTGTGAAAATGGCCACTGTTTATCCTCTGACCATCCTCTGATCATTCATATGTTAAGAATTACAAGAAACATGATATTCAGAGACCACATTTATTTACTAAGATTAATATCACCATTCTATCTATATTTGCCAAACCATATTAAATCATAGGGACTGAGGTCTTTTTTAATTCCAAGAAAATTGTTTTTTGCACAGTATTCATAGCAAAATGGATTCAGATTGTTGTTTTTAATCCAGTCTTCCTTCTCTTGTTCTTTCTGCAGAATTTCAGCACTCACAATTCTAGCTTCAAAAGGACACTGATTAACAATATGGCGCAACATTTTGTACACTTGTCTTAATTCGATTTCGCCTCCGATTTCCATTATGATCTGCTCGGCTTTCACTGGCGTTACGTAATGGGAGATGGGACTTTTCCCTTTCCCCATGCGTTTTCCTTGTCCCTTTTTAGTCACCGGTTTCCACGGAGCTTCCACACGCCATTCAGCGAACATGTCACTTGTCAATTTCGCATTGATATACAGTCGCCAGGCATCAAAATGTTTGCTGTTAAGGTATCCCCCATCCCGTGCCTGAAATAGACAAAAATATGTTAAATTTCAAATCATTTATCTGCATAATGTGGTAATATTTCCTAACAAGACATTTAAGGACCCAGAATTACTCCGACACTTGATGACTGACCCAAACCATAGAGACAAATTGCATCGTTGAATATTTCTTCAAAGTCACAATCTTGCCACAGACGTCCTTGTACAACATATGGAGTCTCTCATATCTATCACTAATTCGTTGGCCAAGAAAATCATTTCATTTTAACTTTATTTTGACCTTGGACAATAACCTTTGTACAGGGTCATAACATTACATGTAGCCATAATCATTCCTTGCATCAAATATGAGAATCAAAAATCTGACTCTATTACAGAGTTATGGCTTGAACAATAATTTTGAAAAACTGGTGACCTTGACCTTAACCCATTGACCTTGTGTTAGGGTTACTACACACCATTTGGCCATAAGCATACTGTGTAGCAACAATAAACATATAGTGTCTTTCTATAACAAAATCATGGGTATCAAAAGAGAAGTATGTTTCAGTTTTTGATGACTGACAGAACTCCTTGTTTATAGGTCACTACACACCACCCTGCCAATGTTTGTGTTAAGTATGAGCCTCTAATGGGCCTCGATTACTTAGATATATAATTCACTACACACCACCCTGCCAATGTTTGTGTTAAGTATGAGCCTCTAATGGGCCTCGATTACTTAGATATATAATTCACTACACACCACCCTGCCAATGTTTGTGTTAAGTATGAGCCTCTAATGGGCCTCGATTACTTAGATATATAATTCACTACACACCACCCTGCCAATGTTTGTGTTAAGTATGAGTCTCTAATGGGCCTCGATTACTTAGATATATAATTCACTACACACCACCCTGCCAATGTTTGTGTTAAGTATGAGCCTACCCTGCCAATGTTTGTGTTAAGTATGAGCCTACCCTGCCAATGTTTGTGTTAAGTATGAGCCTACCCTGCCAATGTTTGTGTTAAGTATGAGCCTACCCTGCCAATGTTTGTGTTAAGTATGAGCCTACCCTGCCAATGTTTGTGTTAAGTATGAGCCTACCCTGCCAATGTTTGTGTTAAGTATGAGCCTACCCTGCCAATGTTTGTGTTAAGTATGAGCCTACCCTGCCAATGTTTGTGTTAAGTATGAGCCTACCCTGCCAATGTTTGTGTTAAGTATGAGCCTACCCTGCCAATGTTTGTGTTAAGTATGAGCCTACCCTGCCAATGTTTGTGTTAAGTATGAGCCTACCCTGCCAATGTTTGTGTTAAGTATGAGCCTACCCTGCCAATGTTTGTGTTAAGTATGAGCCTACCCTGCCAATGTTTGTGTTAAGTATGAGCCTACCCTGCCAATGTTTGTGTTAAGTATGAGCCTACCCTGCCAATGTTTGTGTTAAGTATGAGCCTACCCTGCCAATGTTTGTGTTAAGTATGAGCCTACCCTGCCAATGTTTGTGTTAAGTATGAGCCTACCCTGCCAATGTTTGTGTTAAGTATGAGCCTACCCTGCCAATGTTTGTGTTAAGTATGAGCCTACCCTGTCAATGTTTGTGTTAAGTATGAGCCTACCCTGTCAATGTTTGTGTTAAGTATGAGCCTACCCTGCCAATGTTTGTGTTAAGTATGAGCCTACCCTGCCAATGTTTGTGTTAAGTATGAGCCTACCCTGCCAATGTTTGTGTTAAGTATGAGCCTACCCTGCCAATGTTTGTGTTAAGTATGAGCCTACCCTGCCAATGTTTGTGTTAAGTATGAGTCTACCCTGCCAATGTTTGTGTTAAGTATGAGCCTACCCTGCCAATGTTTGTGTTAAGTATGAGCCTACCCTGCCAATGTTTGTGTTAAGTATGAGCCTACCCTGCCAATGTTTGTGTTAAGTATGAGCCTACCCTGTCAATGTTTGTGTTAAGTATGAGCCTACCCTGTCAATGTTTGTGTTAAGTATGAGCCTACCCTGTCAATGTTTGTGTTAAGTATGAGCCTACCCTGCCAATGTTTGTGTTAAGTATGAGCCTACCCTGCCAATGTTTGTGTTAAGTATGAGTCTACCCTGTCAATGTTTGTGTTAAGTATGAGCCTACCCTGCCAATGTTTGTGTTAAGTATGAGCCTACCCTGCCAATGTTTGTGTTAAGTATGAGCCTACCCTGCCAATGTTTGTGTTAAGTATGAGCCTACCCTGCCAATGTTTGTGTTAAGTATGAGCCTACCCTGCCAATGTTTGTGTTAAGTATGAGCCTACCCTGCCAATGTTTGTGTTAAGTATGAGTCTACCCTGCCAATGTTTGTGTTAAGTATGAGCCTACCCTGCCAATGTTTGTGTTAAGTATGAGTCTACCCTGCCAATGTTTGTGTTAAGTATGAGTCTACCCTGCCAATGTTTGTGTTAAGTATGAGTCTACCCTGCCAATGTTTGTGTTAAGTATGAGTCTACTCTGCCAATGTTTGTGTTAAGTATGAGTCTACCCTGCCAATGTTTGTGTTAAGTATGAGTCTACCCTGCCAATGTTTGTGTTAAGTATGAGTCTACCCTGCCAATGTTTGTGTTAAGTATGAGCCTACCCTGCCAATGTTTGTGTTAAGTATGAGCCTACCCTGCCAATGTTTGTGTTAAGTATGAGTCTACCCTGCCAATGTTTGTGTTAAGTATGAGTCTACCCTGCCAATGTTTGTGTTAAGTATGAGTCTACCCTGCCAATGTTTGTGTTAAGTATGAGCCTACCCTGCCAATGTTTGTGTTAAGTATGAGCCTACCCTGCCAATGTTTGTGTTAAGTATGAGCCTACCCTGCCAATGTTTGTGTTAAGTATGAGCCTACCCTGCCAATGTTTGTGTTAAGTATGAGTCTACCCTGCCAATGTTTGTGTTAAGTATGAGCCTACCCTGCCAATGTTTGTGTTAAGTATGAGTCTACCCTGCCAATGTTTGTGTTAAGTATGAGTCTACCCTGCCAATGTTTGTGTTAAGTATGAGCCTACCCTGCCAATGTTTGTGTTAAGTATGAGTCTACCCTGCCAATGTTTGTGTTAAGTATGAGTCTACCCTGCCAATGTTTGTGTTAAGTATGAGTCTACCCTGCCAATGTTTGTGTTAAGTATGAGCCTACCCTGCCAATGTTTGTGTTAAGTATGAGCCTACCCTGCCAATGTTTGTGTTAAGTATGAGCCTACCCTGCCAATGTTTGTGTTAAGTATGAGTCTACCCTGCCAATGTTTGTGTTAAGTATGAGTCTACCCTGCCAATGTTTGTGTTAAGTATGAGTCTACCCTGCCAATGTTTGTGTTAAGTATGAGCCTACCCTGCCAATGTTTGTGTTAAGTATGAGTCTACCCTGCCAATGTTTGTGTTAAGTATGAGCCTACCCTGCCAATGTTTGTGTTAAGTATGAGTCTACCCTGCCAATGTTTGTGTTAAGTATGAGCCTACCCTGCCAATGTTTGTGTTAAGTATGAGTCTACCCTGCCAATGTTTGTGTTAAGTATGAGTCTACCCTGCCAATGTTTGTGTTAAGTATGAGCCTACCCTGCCAATGTTTGTGTTAAGTATGAGCCTACCCTGCCAATGTTTGTGTTAAGTATGAGTCTACCCTGCCAATGTTTGTGTTAAGTATGAGTCTACCCTGCCAATGTTTGTGTTAAGTATGAGTCTACCCTGCCAATGTTTGTGTTAAGTATGAGCCTACCCTGCCAATGTTTGTGTTAAGTATGAGTCTACCCTGCCAATGTTTGTGTTAAGTATGAGCCTACCCTGCCAATGTTTGTGTTAAGTATGAGCCTACCCTGCCAATGTTTGTGTTAAGTATGAGTCTACCCTGCCAATGTTTGTGTTAAGTATGAGTCTACCCTGCCAATGTTTGTGTTAAGTATGAGTCTACCCTGCCAATGTTTGTGTTAAGTATGAGCCTCTAATGGGCCTCCATTACTTAGATATGGCTTAAAAAAATAATCTTAACTTTATTTACTAATGACCTTTACGTTACACTAATGACCTTGGTACAAGGTCACCAGATATCACCTGGCTATAGATGTCTAAGTACCAAACGTCTCTTTATTACAAATTCATGACAGACAAAAATGTCAACTTTTAAATGATATTGGTCATACATTGTTTCAAGGTCATGACACTCATGTGGCCATAAACATTTTGTGTGCCAACTATGGGTCTCTTGTCTTTTTCCACAATAAAGCAATGGGTAGGAAGTGAATTTTCAATAGTTTTAGGGGCGAGATCAAAAGTTTAATGTCTGACAAAAAACTAAATTCACATAGTTTTAACAAGTAAAAACATACGATTATAAATAACACTCTGTATATCTTTTCTACTGTTTATTCACAAATGAAAGTGAACTTTAAAACTATTCTTAAATGTTCATTAAAATGTAATTTCATTATGTGGTTTTTAACAGTCGATTGTCTTTCTCCACTAAAGTGTAATCGATGTCGGATGACAGAAACTTACCGGAGTTTTTACTCCCCCTCCTCCTAACTATTTGAATTTAGATTTTTATCCAACATCGATCTTTTGATCTCGCCCCTTACTAATGACTTTTTTTGAGGTCACTATATACCACCTCACCAAAGAAAATCCTTGTGCTAAATATGTGCTTCTAATAGCTCTATTATTTAGTTATGATCAGAAAAGGAACTTCTAATTTTGTTTACCTTGACATAACCTTGAAACAAGGTCATTACACATCACTTGACCATAAAAATTATGCATACCAAAAACCTTAAAAAACAAAACAAAACATAACCACAAGAATGTCCTTGAGCTTAGCTATATAACATTCATATTGTTTCAAGGTCATGACACACCATCTGGCCACTAACATTCATTGTGCTAAGTAATGAGCCTCTACTGTCACCCCAATACAAAGTTAAGTAAAATGACAAATATTTTCCCCAGAAATGAGAATTGAAGTGTCCTTAAATCCACACCCTTTACTGTCAAGATCAATTTTTTTATCAGTTTGGTCAAAATGAAATAAATTTTATATCAATTTTTATTAGAATGAACCCTGTGCTTAGTAAGAAGAAAGGTTTCTATGGTAACTAGTACATATTTTTCTTCCAATTTCCTTAATTATCCCCCTTTGAATGAGGCATGTTCCTTTCGTTTTGTTAAAGTAATTAAAGTAAATGCCCTAACCTGCACTCCGTACTGTCCATACAGTAGTTTGGAGTTGATCAGCTCCGGCCCTCTGCAGTGCTTGGCCTCACTCCTCTGCTGTACTGCTAAGCTACTGTTGGTGGCATGGATGGACACAGGAACTTTGTCAACTAATTTCAATTTTTTCTTGTCAGGAAATTCAACATCTACAAAACAAAGTTATGTATAGCCTTATTTCTTTTCAAAGACATTTTCATAACTACAACATACAACAGTTTACTTACCATCATAACTTCAACACACAACAGTTTACTTACCATCATAACTACAACATACAACAGTTTACTTACCATCATAACTAAACATACAACAGTTTACTTACCATCATAACTTGGAGGAATCTTTATCTTCATATAGCTTGCACTTTGAACATAATTCCAAGCTGAAAATAAAAATGATAAAGTTGTCTGAACATAGCTGGTATTAAATGGAGAACCAAGCAGAGAAGATAGTGTAAAGTTTATTATTCACACAAGTCATTAGCAATCTATAGTCTATTCACATGAGCCAGCAGAATTCATGCTCTATATCTTGTATAACAAAGATCAATTATAATTGAAAATGGATTTTTTTCATCATCATTTACCATCAAGAACCTCATATTAAAACCATCTAAACTATACAAATCACTATCTTTCTAACTTATATGCTTTTATTCTGTATTACTTCTATCATTCTGAGAAACTTTGAAAGACCTGAAGAGGAGTAATCCAAAAAGGCTGGGGGTATGGGGCCCTAGGTGGGCCCCATTGGAGTCCAGGGACAATGCCCCAGGCGGGGGCTCAGGGGGGCCTGTGGCCCCCGAGAAAATATGAGATTTCATGAATTTTGAACACAATTTCAAGTTATTTTAAAGGACTTATACACCTGAGACTGTACAGTTGCACATTATATAAATGAAGTAAATTTGATAAACGGTTGTCTCTGTTATTTTATTCTACTTCATTATAAGCAAGTTGCACTCTTATATTTCTCAACAAATTTGAATCATGACTGTGAATTTGTTCGTTTGACATAAAAGTTTTGTGTTATAATGGAATTCAGAGTTGAGCTGTTCAGGTTGGGTCTGTATTTTGTTTGTTTGTTTGGGGTTTTGTTTCATGACAATACTGAAGATTCTTTCATTCGTTCGAATGAAAGATGGTCAAAATGGTCAGCATGATTTGTCCGTATTTAAAACCTCCTGAACCATTCCGAATTTGTCTAAGCTCCATGTCCATTATCTCTTTTTGCGAGACAGTATCGGGAATACTGTCCAATGGAAATGCCACCACTATTGGCATATTATTTTCAACAATAAATTAATATAAAGCTATAAAATTCATATGAATTTAAATGAACAAATTCAACTAAAATTCACATTAAAATATTAGAAAGTGAAGTGATGACTTTTATGATACATATCTTAAATTAATTCTACATATCTTGTGAATACATACAATGCATATGTATTTCATAATATCATAATGATAACTCTTACAGTTTCAATTATAAATGAATATATATATATATATATATATATATATATATATATCAATTATAAATGAATATATATATATATATATCAATTTTTTTCTATGCAAAATTTTCCTCGTAAATAGTCATATAATTTATAATTGAGCTTAGATGATAACTAAGAATAGTTGAATTCTTCATTTTGTGATTTATATAAATATCAAAGATGGGATAAAATCACACAATAGACACACTAATTTTATTTAGTAAATACATAATGCTAATTCTGTTTCATAATGTAGCGGTCAGCCAGGTTCGATTGCCGGTGGCCAGATAGCTTAGTTGGTAGAGCACCTGAATAGAAAATTCAGAGGGCCCGCATTCGAATCCCGGTCTGGTCCATTGCATTTTCTCCCTTCCTGTTACATTTGGTGCCTTGACCAACTTAAGTTGGTCTTAAGCCCCTGGAACTGACAGGTGAAAATGCCTGCCAGGGGATTAAGACCCTGGGTTGATGTCTTCAAGTGGGAAGACATTTAAGGAGGGAGGAATGTAGCAGTCAGCTGGATTCGATCGCCAGTGGCCAGATAGCTCAGTTGGTAGAGCACCTGACTAGAGAATTCAGGGGGTCCGGGTTTGAATCCCGGTCTGGTCCATTGCATTTTCTCCCTTCCTGTTACAATATAAATTTTACTTACTGATTTTCTACAATGAATGCAACTTGCCATGGCAAAAATTGTTGGTATAATGATACAAATGAACATATACCTTGGACGTTGGTAAATTAATACATGTATATAGCATTCATTAATTTCAATTAAATTGCTCATTGTTAAAGGAGAGTATGCACTGATCAATCGTCCCGACCACTTTTGCCGTACTCAATTGGAGCGAAACCACTCAGGACGAATCCACTTAGAGCGAACAGGTAAAGGTGCGAATCTACTCGGTGCGAATAGGTAATCGAGATGAAACCACCCGCATTCCTTGTACCCCAAGTACTCGAGACAGCTTAGTTACAGAAGTGTTTATTTGAAAGCAACAAAGAGTCCATTATACATACAAGTAGTCTCTGTATTCCTGTTTTTAAAATAATTTTATGATTTGTTCGAGTATTTGTGCATTTTCATTTGTCACGAGTCAGATCAACTATTGATCATTGTTCATGTTACAGCAGTTATTCACCAATCCATATAAAACATTTCTTTCCTCCATCTATCTGTAATAGCTAGTGTATAAAACTAATATGTAACTAGTTAAAGTGTCATCGCTCGGTCCTCTATTACAAACATAATGTACAATATGGCAACCCCTTGTGCCATAAGAAATGACTTCGGGTGTATTTCTTTGAATTCAATTGCATTAAATATTTACATTGACTAAGACATTTTGAAGACAGCATGAGTAGTTCGAATTTCCTCGAAATGAACATTAATGCCACTACCACTTTAACGGACATTTTGTAATGATGAAATTAAGTTAAACTAAATGCAAACAACCTATACGACGCTGTCAACATTTTGGACAATTTACTTACGTCTCGACAAGGATTTCAACATGCAAAAAGCACTTCTTGATATTTCTCGCATTATTGACATTCACATTGGCTAGATTGGTTCCCATCCATCGAAACTATAACTGAGAACCAGTTTAGTCTTTGATGCGCTTTAAAGAATGAACGTTGGTTGTACTTTTAGACAAACATCCCATAACATTGATGGGATGAAAGGATGAAGTGTTCACTGCTATATTATGGCTAAAACATTAAATTTAAGAGTCCACAAAAGAAGTTACAGCGAAAACAGCAATCTAAGTGAGAAAATGAGACTTAAACCTACTGTTGTTTCGGTTTTGTAAATTGTGCACTGTCATGCGTGATGCCAGAACTGCAGAAGCGGTACCAATACACAGGTATTTGAGGTCTTAATAATATGCGGGGGCAGTCATATACATTAAATTGAATAACTTAGCTTGTTAGTTATTTACATATGTATATGTGCCCACTGTGGATTTGTTAAGACCCAAGTACCTGGTTACCAGTAGTGCTGTACAGAGACTTGTCACATATTAATAAACTGATTCTTTTATTTAGAAAACTACATGTACATCATATTGTCAGTCTGCAGTGTACACCTCGTGCTGCTTCCTTTGCTTTCTATTCATTCCGAAATTTTCTTGTCTAATTCATAACTATTTCAACATCATATGAAAAAAAAATATCCCACCATCTACGTACTCGACTTTTTTTTATCCTGAGTCGGGAGAGGGCAAGCAAAACAATTTTTTAAAGATGGTCTAGGCTGAACTAATATATTGGGAGGGGGGGTGTTACATCTTGCTGTTTACCAACAAAGCAAATGTCATCTCAGTCAGGGACCTAGCTTTCATCATTCAGCATTCCAGGGACCTAAATACTGACTAAGTCTATATACTGTAAATATAAGTCCCTTTCTTCGTACATGTATAATTTAAAAGGTGAAGATAACTAACAGAGATCCACCTCTTAACTGTTGTTGCATGTGCCATGCAAAACTTATCTAGGCCTAATTTGCAATTTATGACTTTTTTTACAAGAAAAAGGGGGGGGGGGTGTCCCAAGTCAATTTGGCTACTTAAATATGATGCATGCACTGCAGGTTCTACATACACCTTTAACTTAAAAAACTATATTACTTGGCATTTGCATAACGGTTTTTTCGCACAATTTGCAAAGTATGGATTTCAATAGTAGAAACTTTGTACTAAATAATTCAAATATTGTTGATTCATGAATTTTGGTAGTCATGATATATTTTCTCAAAGAGAACATCAGTTCTTAGTACTAGTAATAGAGACATCTATGTTGATTAAATGTAAAGTTTTGTATGAATTTGGTCTATGGCTCCCACATTTTAAGACATTATTGCAATTTTCAGGTGATTTTGAAAACTGACAATTTATTCTCCCAGACTAAAAGGCCATATTATTTTTAATCTTCTAGTATTAAACCTTTTTATATCTATATTCTTAGAAGACATGAGTGCACATGAATCTCGATATGCGTTATCTCGGCTCGCTGAGATTAGTGTTGCTTATATTGTGTCGACATCTATGATACACGAAACAAGTTATGCAAATAAGTCAAAAGTAATTTTAAGTGCAAAAAGGTCATGTTTACCCCAGTAACAAGCCCTATCACACCTCCCCCCCCCCCCCCCCCCCCCCCCCCCCTTTTTCTTCTTCATAGTTCCCTAATATATAGAAATTAAAAATGTTCTTCCAAAAGAATTGACTATACACATACTACAAAACTGGTTCAAACTTCATTAAATCAGCGAGGCTTCAGATTTACGAAAGTTTACAGACAATTGTTCAGAGTTTCTGCAGAGTTGTTAAAACACAGTTTGAAGACATGGTTTGACAATGGAGAGACAAAAGACATGAACAAATAAGGAAATCGTGTCTGAATTAAATTGATGAATGAATGATATACACAACTTAAAAGTATATTTCTTTTCTTGATACATCAAATTAATTTAAATAAGTAATATTGTACTTCATTTTTAGTTCTAAAGACAAGTCTGGTAAATTGATTGCTAGTTTGGTAAATGTCACGGGACACATGCAGTGATTCTGTGTACTTATGAGAACTCTTTTCTTGTACAAATGAATAAGCACAGGAAGCTAATAGGGGTATTTTTTAAGTAGAAATCTTTTGTTACAGTAATAGATATCTATAGACCAGGTAAAATGATTTTATGAATTCAAAACTGATTTATGATATTTTAAGGTAGATCGATCCTCTTCTGATGTCGTAGGTTTTGCAAAAATCTTTATCAAATTAAACTTTGCACATTATAGAAGTATATCTTTCAGAGCAATTTTCTTCACTATAAAATAAAAAATCTAGTAAAATATTGATAGTGAAAAAGTTCATAATTTCCATAGATAATTAAAAGAATATTGTCAAGGGCAATAACTCTTATACTGGTATTTCCACTACTGTATCATATTATGTTTTTCCAAATATTCACAATAGATTTATACATATTTATAAATAATCAGTTTTCACAAACTGCTGACATTAAAATTCATCATTTCAACAAGTTTTTATCTGTTTTACTAAAATGTGTGAATTTCTTATCTTGACCTATACTTCCGTTTTCATATGTCTGACATCTTAAAAAAGGTGGCAACATACAAATTTTCTTTGGTTATCAATAAATTAAACTATATTCAGTGGAAATTAATACAGTTTTTACTATTTCAACCATTAATATTGATAAGTCACATGAGGGTGGAACTACCTTAAAGGGATTTTTTGTACTTTTGAGTAACCAGACATGTTAGTTTTAATTTTGTGACCTTTACTTTGTGTGTCATTCTGCTGACAATAATTGACAAAAAGAGATGTGCTTTGCCTTGCTGTATTACACAGAAATTTTTAAATTCTGGTCACTACATTCTAGTCCTTTTGATCATTTTTACCAGTCTGTGTATTCACTGTCACCTTTTCTAAATGAATTTCGGGTGTAAATAGATTTAAAACTTTCAGATGTATAGATTTAAGAAACTGATACAAATACATGGGTGAGAAAATGGAGAAGCAGACTATGCTTATCCAGGTGTTAAGCATTATATGCAATATAGTTATGTTGCGAATAGATGTGACAAGTCCCTTTCTGTTGTACAGCTGATTCTTGTTTACACAGTGTTCTAATACCAGTGAATTTTAATATTTGTATATGTTTATATTCCAGATGAAGAAATCTTGATTAATCAGAAGGATGTTTCAGATGTTGTTGTGGGAGATGTAGTAGAAATCTATCATATCGAGGATGAGGAAAGGTGAGAAGAACAAATTTTGACTGTCTATAACTAAACAGATCTTGTATAGCTGTCAGTAACTGAGTTGGGAAATGTAACTGAAGTGTAACTGAATTCTGAGGGAAGAGGAAAATAAAAAAAATTTCTTAGTTCTGAAGGGAGAAAATCAAATTTCTCTCATTTCTGACTGAGTATTGATTTTATTTCATTTTTGGTCGATATGATCGTTTAATAGTGTGATAAAACAAAGAATTAAGCTGGTGAATGCTACTACGATGAGCATTTTAGCCCATAGGCCTCTTTATAATCACTTTCTTTTACAGTCGTCTGCTGTTACAAGTGGCGTCATTATCAGACGAATTTCAACAAAAAGGTAAGCAGTCTTAGAGACTGTAAAATCTTCTATAATTATCATAGTTATATCGATTTTGGAGGACCGTAAAAACCGAGGTCCCGTGTCTCAGCAGGAGTGGCACAATAAATATCCCTCCCTGCTCAAAAGCCACAAGCGCCGAATATAGTCCTAGATTTTACAGCCCTTCACCAGCAATGGTGACGTCTCCATATGAGTGAAAAATTCTGGAGAGGGACACTAAATAATGTACAATCAATCAATCATAAACCACTTCAAATTCTCAAAGGAAGACAACTCCAGCAAGATAATCTCAGAACATCACAAACGTCTTCATGAAACAGGAGATTTAAACAACAAAACTTGAAGTCAAGAACATCATAAATTGAATTTGCTTTAAATAAATCAAAATCATGTGTGCCTTGTGGTTGCTGATAAAGATTGGGTGTGTGCTGGCTAAAACCAGATGACACTGTGTGCCTAAGTGTGTGCTGATATGGTATCATGAATTTTAAAGTGTAGCAGAGTATTTTAGAGTTGGTAGAAGACAACACCAAAATTTTATAGCAAACGTTGAAGTGTTATAGTATCTGAGGATATCAGATTTTAATCGGGCAAAAATTGCAAATGAATGCCATAGTTCAGTGGAACCACAGAAATGCAGATATTTTTAGTGAATTGAATACAATATGCATAGGAGTTCAAATATTATCAAAAAGAGGTGCATGTGAGTAATGCAAGGAACATGGTAATTGATGTAAGAAATGATGGACACATTTTAATTTTATACAGGGATTGTCAGCATTGAGCAAAGCATTGCCACAACATTCCAGCTTAGAGCATACAAAGATGTCATTGTCAAAAAAGTGGACCCAAAGGTATTTTTAAGTAGTGTACTGTTTTTCAGGTGAAAAAAGTTGCCTTTTGAAATGACAATTTAATGCAGCCATTCTTTGTCTTTCAGTTCTGATTATTCAGTCACACTATGCATACGCCGTACCAGTTACTTAGCTGTGTAATACAGTTAAACTTCCGTATCTCAAACATCGATATCTCGAATACCATTGATATCTCGAAGTGAGTTGGAAGTCCCAACTAGGTTTTCTTTATATATTTTAACCTCAAAATCTCAAACCCTCGGATATTTCTAAGTTTTTTATCAGCTCCTTCGAGTTCTAGATGACGAGATTTAACTGTATTTAATATATGTATGTATAAAGGTTTTCCGTTAGTTTGTGATATTTCGATATATCTGTCATGGATTGATGACTGGCTGTTCCAGAGTGTGTCGTTGGACCTGGTGGAGATGCTGTTTAAGGATCAGTACTTCAGCAGGAGCGATTTCTGGAGGCTGAGGAATGGAATCATCGACTCGTGTGTGTATCTCAACAAAAAGATCGAACATGCTGAAATGAGGTAACCAGAAGTTGTGTGTGAGTGCTGTTGTTGGAGTCATTAGGGGTGTAGGGTATGTTGTTAGGGGTGTAGGATATGTTGTTGATGTTGTTAGGGGTGTAGGGTATGTTGATGTTGTTAGGGGTGTAGGGTATGTTGTTGTTGTTAGGGGTGTATGGTATGTTGTTAGGGGTGTAGGGTATGTTGTTAGGGGTGTAGGGTATGTTGTTGATGTTGTTAGGGGTGTAGGGTATGTTGTTAGGAGTGTAGGGTATGTTGTTGATGTTGTTAGGGGTGTAGGGTATGTTGTTGATGTTGTTAGGGGTGTAGGGTATGTTGATGTTGTTAGGGGTGTAGGGTATGTTGTTAGGGGTGTAGGGTATGTTGTTAGGGGTGTAGGGTATGTTGTTAGGGGTGTAGGGTATGTTGTTGATGTTGTTAGGGGTGTAGGGTATGTTGTTAGGAGTGTAGGGTATGTTGTTGATGTTGTTAGGGGTGTAGGGTATGTTGTTAGGGGTGTAGGGTATGTTGTTGATGTTGTTAGGGGTGTAGGGTATGTTATTGATGTTGTTAGGGGTGTAGGGTATGTTGATGTTGTTAGGGGTGTAGGGTATGTTGTTAGGGTTGTGGGGTATGTTGCTAGGGGTGTATGGTATGTTGTTAAGAGTGTAGGGTATGTTGTTGATGTTGTTAGGGGTGTAGGGTATGTTGTTAGGGGTGTAGGGTATGTTGATGTTGTTAGGGGTGTAGGGTATGTTGTTGATGTTGTTAGGGGTGTAGGGTATGTTGTTAGGGGTGTAGGGTATGTTGTTAGGGGTGTAGGGTATGTTGTTAGGGGTGTAGGGTATGTTGTTGATGTTGTTAGGGGTGTAGGATATGTTGTTAGGGGTGTAGGGTATGTTGTTGATGTTGTTAGGGGTGTAGGGTATGTTGATGTTGTTAGGGGTGTAGGGGATGTTGTTAGGGGTGTAGAGTATGTTGTTAGGGGTGTAGGGTATGTTGTTAGGGGTGTAGGGTATGTTGTTAGGGGTGTAGGGTATGTTATTGATGTTGTTAGGGGTGTAGGGTATGTTGTTAGGGGTGTAGGATATGTTGTTAGGGGTGTAGGGTATGTTGATGTTGTTAGGGGTGTAGGGTATGTTGATGTTGTTAGGGGTGTAGGGTATGTTGATGTTGTTAGGGGTGTAGGGTATGTTGTTAGGGGTGTAGGATATGTTGTTAGGGGTGTAGGGTATGTTGTTGATGTTGTTAGGGGTGTAGGGTATGTTGATGTTGTTAGGGGTGTAGGATATGTTGTTAGGGGTGTAGGGTATGTTGTTAGGGGTGTAGGGTACATGAATGCTAATGATTTTAGTAGTAATAAGGTATGATGTTATATATGTTTTGTTAAGTGGTGTAAGGTGTATTCTTGATGTAGATAGGGGTGTAGGGTAAATTGTTGATTTTGGTAGGGGTGGAAAACATGTTGTTTATTTTGATAGTGGTGTAAGGTATGATGTTGATACATATATTGATAGTGGTGTAAGGTATGATGTTGATACATACATTGGTAGTGGTGTAGGATTGTTGTTTGCTTCCCTGAGCTAAAGTGAGCTTTTCTTATCAACTGTTATCCAATGTCCATCTGTCTGTTAACCCAAATGTAAACTTTACTGTAACACATTTTTGACTCTTTCTGCACAACCACAGAGCCAATTTCAACCAAACTTGTCATATCATCCTTGGGTAAAGGGAACTCAAAATTGTGCAAACGAAGGGCCACACCCTTTTGAAAGGGAAGATAATTAAGAAATAGTGAAAATATATGGCAATTTAAAAAAAAAAAATCTTCTAAAGAACCAATGGACCAGAAAAGTTGAAACCTCTGTGAACACTTCTTTAATAAGTGTTTATTAAAAATTTGCTAAAGTCGTGACCACCCCCACCCCGATGTAGCATGGGCCTTGGGTTCATACTAATATACAAGCATCTTCAGAAAGTGCAGATTGAAGTTTGTTTACTTTGTGGTCCCTGGGGTTAGAGTGGGACTACAAAATGGGATTAAAGTTTTACATGGGAATTTATATTAAAAAGTAAAAAATCTTCATATGAACTGTTAAGCCTTGACTGGTCATGGTGATAGACAAGCATCCTCAGGAAGTGTAGATTCAACATGTTTGAATGAATTCCCCGCGGATAGGATGGAGCCACAATTGGGGATCAAACATATAGGAAAAACTTAAAAAATCTTCTACTCAAGATTAGCAGGGCTATGATTAGTCATAATGATAATGCAAAAATCCCCAGGTTGTGCAGATTCAGGTTTGTTCAAGTTGTGGCCTGGGGGGTTTGGAGTTGGTGTGTGTGTGTGTTATGGGTAGGATGGGGCCTCATTAAGGGATTTAAGTTTTACTATGAATAGATTGGAGAAAATCTTCATTGATGTTGGTAGAGGTGTAGGCTATGTTGTAGATGTTTGTCATGTGTATGGGGTTTTTTTTTGGGGGGGGATAAAAATGATTAAGACAACCATATCACAAAAAGGGGGTTCTGGTGAGTGAATTTGTATAGTAATTTTACATGTAGTGATGAACAAAAAGTCCAAATTGATCTGAATATACACACACTCATCATACAGTTTGTTAATTGTGTGTGACTTTATTTCAGACCGCAGGTGATGGAGATGTGGTCCAGAGGAGAGAGAGTCATGTGTGGAACTATAACGGAAGAGACACGGGTAAATAGAGTTATTGTATTGTTAACTGAAGACATGGGTAAATATAGTTATTGTATTGTTAACTGAAGATGTGGGTAAATATAGTTATTGTATTGTTAACTGAAGATGTGGGTAAATAGAGTTATTGTATTGTTAACTGAAGACATGGGTAAATATAGTTGTTGTATTGTTAATTGAAGACAAGGGTAAATATTGTTGTTGTATTGTAAACTGAAGACGTGGGTAAATAGAGTTATTGTATTGTTAACTGAAGACATGGGTAAATATAGTTATTGTATTGTTAACTGAAGACATGGGTAAATATAGTTATTGTATTGTTAACTGAAGACACACTGTCAGGTAAATGTAGTTATTGTTTTGTTATTTGTAGTTATTTTATTGTTCCTTGTTGAACAATAGCTGAAAACACACTGGTGTATAGTTTTTTTTATTGTTTTTTTGTTGAACAATAAATGAACATTTGGTTTTCTGCTTTAGATTGTGTACCAGTCTGGTGGAACATTCGGTTTTCTGCTTTAGATTGTGTACCGGTCTGGTGGAACATTCAGTTTTCTGCTTTAGATTGTGTACCGGTCTGGTGGAACATTGGGTTTTCTGCTTTAGGTTGTGTACCGGTCTGGTGAAACATTCGGTTTTCTGCTTTAGATTTTGTACCGGTCTGGTGGAACATTTGGTTTTCTGCTTTAGATTGTGTACCGGTCTGGTTCAACATTTGGTTTTCTACTTTAGATTGTGTACCGGTCTGGTGGAACATTTAGTTTTCTACTTTAGATTGTGTACTGGTCTGGTTCAACATTTGGTTTTCTGCTTTAGATTGTGTACTGGTCTGGTTCAACATTTAGTTTTCTGTTTAGATTGTGTACTGGTCTGGTTGAACATTTGATATTCTGCTTTAGATTGTGTACCGGTCGTCCACAGCAGTCGTCCAGATCTTTATCCAGATGAGCAGTGAGATGTGGGACTTTGATATTCTCGGAGAAGACCTCTACTTTGAGAAAGCCCTCAATGGCTTCCTTACTGACCTGTTTGCCAAATGGAAGGTAGGAACCTGATGCACACTGTGGTCAGTAAACTTCGATATCTTATTCCTTGAAAGAAAACTATTCTATATTTTTTATTTACAATCAGGAACAGAACTGTCTTCATGATGTCACAATTGTCTTGTTTTCTCGGACGTTCTATAAGGCACAGTCACTCGGTAAGACAGCAAAATTATAGCAAAGAATACATGATAATAATGTCAATCAATCTTATGCCATCTTATTAAATGATAGGGAGTTAGTTAACTGAGAGAATTACGTCTGTCAGTGTCATGCTCAGTAGGATTTTCAGCGTTGTGTGTTTTGTTAATTTAGAGGACTTTCCTGATTACATGAGAGATTGCATAGTGTGCGACTACAAAGGAAGATACTACCAGGACTTTTACAGGTAATTAGTGATTCTAGGACTTTTACAGGTAATTAGTACAGTGATACTAGGACTTTTACAGGTAATTAGTACAGTGATACTAGGAGTTACAGGTAATTAAGACAGTTATACTAGGACTTTTACAGGTAATTAACTATTTGGAGTTTTACAGGTAATTAGGACAGCGATGCTAGGACTTTTACAGGTAATTAACTATTTGGAGTTTTACAGGTAATTAGGACAGCGATGCTAGGACTTTTACAGGTAATTAACTATTTGGAGTTTTACAGGTAATTAGGACAGCGATGCTAGGACTTTTACAGGTAATTAACTATTAGGAGTTTTACAGGTAATTAAAGACAGCGATGCTAGGACTTTTACAGGTAATTAACTATTAGGAGTTTTGCAGGTAATTAGGACGGTGATACTAGGACTTTTACAGGTAATTAGTGATACTAGGACTTTTACAGGTAATTAACTATTAGGAGTTTTACAGGTAATTAACTATTAGGACTTTTACAGGTAATTAACTATGAGGAGTTTTACAGGTAATTGGGACAGTAAATACTACATGCATGTGATACAGTCTCAGATTCATACTAAAGAGATACACCTCTAATAAAATTCAAGCAATTGTTTTCCTGCAAATTTCTATCCACTTTTGTCCTAGGATTGTGGTACAGAACGAGCGATACGATGACTGGACAACCACCATGATGCTGTTGCGTAAACTCTG